>NC_053441.1:8702167-9002167 GCF_007990345.1 Gossypium hirsutum | reverse complement strand
AACTGAAGCATCAAAACAAACTCCTCCCAAATGTGTAATATTACTATTCAAATGTAGGTCGACATTTTCATATCAAGGCCCAGTCTCCTTTTTCTCTGCCAACATGGATGCATTAAATATATAAGCCACTTGACCAATGTAGGTGAATGGAAGCTAACCCACATAAGGGTTATGCTTAAAATTACTCGCCTGTAATCAAATAAGGGCTGGTTGGCAATGTTACTGGCAGAATAAGTATTTTAATCTATAGGGGTTTAGCAGTAGGTAAGAGAAAGGTGCACCGTTAATGTCAAAATTAAAAACGATTTATGTCTAGAGGTGTTGACATTTATTAAATTTAGATGCATTAACTTCGTAGAGTAATTCTCAACCAGTCCTGCAATTTTTCCAGGGTGCAAATCGGGGACTAGTTTCACGTTTTGTCTATGTATCTTGAAGCTTTAGGCCGATATATATTGAATAGCTGTCTAGAATTTGTGGCCCTTCACTTAAATGCACATTAAGTTTTGAACTGGTTGAAACATAAAAGCAATATTCAGCAACAGCTTAGTATAGAGGTATTGCTATCCTTGCCTAGAAACTGAAACCAAAGAAGTATGAACTTTATCAAACAGCAAGCAAAGTTGATACACTTCAGGGTTACCTATGGCTATGGGGGGTTCTGTTGTTAAAATTCGGGTTTAGTGTTGGTTAATGCTGTAAAACTAAAATGTCAACATGTTGATGTCCAGAGGATTAATAGTTGGATATGTTGTCAATTGTAGATGTGGGTGGTATTTACGTAATTTTATTGCTGAATGAGGGCTAACTTGTTATTTTACACGACAGCGTAGATAAGAGACTTGAGACTCGAAAAAACCAGTTGTTCTGTTAGCTAAAATAAAAGACCCATGGAGCTCTCGCTTCAGACTTTAACCTTTACATCCTACTGCAGGAGTAAGTCTCAACAAACTGTAAACTCTCATTTATTTTGATATATATGTATATATATACACATGAGAAATTTGAGGTAGACTGTGTTAATTTTCATTTTCTCTCTCTTTATTACGAGCTTAACCACTCAAGCTTTATGAAAATAACTGGAAGTAGTTGGCTGTAATAGATGCACCTAAATTTGAAACAATGAGAGTCCTTGTAATGAGAAATCGACAATTAACCATTAAAGATTAGGCCTTGGCCTCCACGGGGTTGTTATATTGTATTCCTTTATTGTAATATTTATCAAGAAAGGTTTGTGATTTAACGGTGCAATCATTTAAGCTAGAGATGGTTGCTTGAACTTGTTTTTTCAAGCTATTGATGGTCGCGGCGGGTGAACGGAACATTAGAATAGGGTTGGTTGCGCTGTGGGGGGAGACACTAGAGTTAAATGTTAGTTGGAGATTGTTGTTTCAGTGAGAGTTCTGGGTGGAGTAAATGCTTTGGTTTTAATCTTTCTGGTTTAGACCTTTATATCTATGATTAATTGTTATTATTAAGGCTTTAGGTCTGCTGGATTATAGAAGCTGAAGGTCATGGCCCATGTCAGTGTAGTACTTGATTGGTTTCATTACTGCTAATGATTTTTGGAGGAGCAAATCCTTGTGTTTGTTAATCTGATTTCATTGCTCTGGGCTATCATATGATTCTCTCAATTTGGCCATCTTACAAGTCTTTCTCCCATTCAACCGATGGTGTTAGTTCCATAAAAATTGTGATTGAATCAAAGAATTTATAGATTACTAAAGGCAAACCTTTGATATGCCCTAATTTCTTTCCACAAATAACTTAGGTGCTTTGAGTAAGATAGAAACTAGATTCCTTTCCCCTGGGAATTGGGCCCTTGTTTCCTGTCTGTTCTGTTCTTTAAGTTGGATTTTGGATTTTCATTTCATTTAGCCTGACAGAATGCAGTTTATCTGCGTTGTTGGAGTGTTATTTGATTGATGGATTGTGGAAAATTGTCAGTTTGCTTGAGCTTTGCGAGCTAATTTGATTGACCCTGGATAATATAAAAAAAAAGTAAAAGGGCGTCGGTCAAGTAAGCTGTGATCCTTTAGCAATTTATACATGATGATACTGTTTTGTTAAGTTGGAGGTTGCTTTTGCTGATATTTCCTTATGATGTTGTGAAGCACTAGGAGATTCGTGGCCAAAAGTCCAGAGTGCACTAGATCATAGAGCCTTTTCCTTGATTACTGCAAAACCAAAAGAACATAGACGAAAATTAGCCACGCCATCTTTGGCACTGCCGGAAACGGCTGCTTCAGTTGCAATCGCTGCAACAGTTGTGGGAGCGGCAGCAACATTTCTTGTTAGGAGAACTAAAGCTTCTGATGCAACTGAGGTTAGTACTCTTTATGTTTCCTCCTTTGATTTTAAAAATGTTGATTTCATAAACATTGAAGCAAGTAAAATTTTCCTTGTGCGTTCCTCAAGTGCATTTGGTTTGGAATGTTGCCGAAGCCTTGACCTTTGATCTTTCCTTTGAGATTGAAGGTTCCTTTGAGAACTTGTGAAGATTGTGAGGGTTCTGGGATATGTTCAGAATGTAGAGGTGAAGGATTTGTGTTGAAAAAACTGTCAGAAGAAAGTGCAGAAAGGGCAAGACTGACTGCAAAGAATATGGCCACACGATACACAGCTGGGTATTTTCTCTCTCTCTCGCTCTCTCTCTCTCTCTCTATATATATATATTTCCTCATTCATTCTTCCCCTGTATATTAATTGATGCTATAAATGTTGAGGATTGGAGCTGGATCATTTCAGACTTCCCAAGAAATGGAGCTACTGCACAAAATGCTCTTCTACTCGATCTTGTACTACTTGTGGAGGGAGTGGAAAGTTAAGCTAGTTTTGCTCGAACAGCAATGTTGTGTTTTTGCCCAAAATGTTGCTGCCTCATGGAAGGCGAGAATCATGTTTCAGCTAAGGAATAGAAGTAAATTAATTTTTTGTGTTTCAGAGATGATATAAGATACCTTGTTTCATGCATGTACCTAAAGTACTTGATAAGCTTCACTCCATACATGGAGCTTTCTGGTGACCTTCAATTTCTGCCATTTCTGCCCCTCCAAAAAGATAATTAGTAGGCAACAGGAAAGGAGGTAGACAAAGTGTGGTAGGAAGTGTTGATGTTGTATAACAAGGAATTGGTCGTTAACTTTGTAAAAGCCCTGGGAGGGTAGCAGCAGAGATTCCTAGTTATTGTGATTGTTTGAACTTGGGGCCCGGGGGTGGGCCTTATCGTATATCCCAAAGGGTCAGTTTGTTTTTTCACAATATGGTATCCCATCAACTTGAGAACTACTAAGAACCAATCATAGTTTTATGATTTTCCCAATAAAGCAGGGTTCCCACTATTCTGTTGCTGCTAGATGGTGGTTGTAAACATGTTTGCTATCGACCTGTGGTGCACTATATTACAGAAGGTCAGGTTAGTTATAATATCTAAATCAAAAGTGGACTTTGAATAACCTAATTGCCATTTGATTTATACGAAAAGGCCATATATATAAATTATTGTAGCAGGAGCTCTATTTTCAAATAGAGAGCCGTGATAGTTGGAACATCCTGTGCTGAATATACCATTTTTTATACTCATACGCTCAAATCGTCTCAGATTAATTTGGAAAGTTAGATTTGTAGCCAAAAATAGTGTGCCTTAATCACTGAGTAGAGTTAAAATTAGAAGTTCTCTTTTTTTCTTTTAGGTGAAAATTAGAAGTTATCTTTTTAATGTTTTTAAAAGCCCGCAACAATATTTCCTTTTCATTTCTATGGTTTTTTCTTCCTTTTTTTTTATATTTAAATTTACATTTTATCACAATCAAAAGTGTTCATGGGTCGAGTCGGGTCGGCTTACTTACACTTGGTTCAGCCCAATATATGAGTATAAGATTTTACCTAAACACGTCAATATTTGTAAATAGTTAATCCAAGCTCGTTTTAGGTTTGTTCAATTTTTAAAAATTTTAAAAATATTTATTTTAATTTTATATTTTAATATTTTTTATCTATTACAGTTTTATATATAGTGATCTTAAATTTTGTTAATGTATACATTATAATAGTACTATATATTACTATTGGTTTAATTTTTATGTGTTATAGATTATATAATATATAAAAATAATATAATATAAACATTACAAATTTGAAAAATAAGTTGGGCTTGGGCCTTGAAGGTTCAAACCCAAACTCGACTCATATTTTTAAATAGAACTAATTTTTTTACCTAAACTCATTTTTCGAATATAATATTTTTATCTAAACCCTTTTAAATTTTAAATGAGCCTTCAAACTTACTTAACAAGTATCATTAACATATCTAATCATAACGTTTAATCTAAAAACATTATAAAACCATATGAAATTTTTATCTATAACAAAGCACCATGTGGCATTGTTTTATCCATATCATGGACACAGCATGTCATATACATAGAGCTATGTCGTCATTTCTATGAAATAATTGTAAAAAGATTGTATAAAATATAAATGGCCAAAAAATTATATAAAATATAAATAATTCAAAAAGAAAAAGTAAAATTCTATAAAATAAAAGGTAAAATTTTAGAAAATTCTAAATTCTTAAAAAATCTAAAAATATGTAATATCAAAAAGTTTATAAAGCTCCAAGAAATAATAATAAATAGAAAAAGTTGAGGGTGTTTGATAAATCATTGAAATTTTTATTATATTTAAGATTTTAAATGTGTTTGATAATTATTTAAATTTTTTACTTAAACCAAAAAATAGTGTTGAATAAGATAAGTAGGTGGGGCTCACCATTTTCTTACTGTAAAAATTTTACCCTCACGAGTTAAATGGAATTGTGGTTGCAATGTAATATAAAACCAAAAATCCCATTTCACTAATGCTGTGACCAGTGTCCTGAGTATGAATCAGGACTCTTCTGTTTCCCTTTTCCCAACTAGCCCAGCCCTACATCTTTTTTAATATGTTGTGCTTACATATGCATGGACAAAACTCGAGTTGTGTTTCACAATGAAAGACAAGTCAACTTTCCCTTGATATTAAAAAATTAAGATTGCCACTGCCACGCACATCAATAAACAATTCCCATTTAGATTCTTTTCTTCATTAACTTGGAATCCTATTTATGGATATTATAATAGTATTAATGTTGCATCTAAACAACACAAGAAGGGCTTCCCAAGAAGCAAAAGAGATGAAAAGGCAAAGGTTCAGATTCAGAATACAACACGGTACAATAACCCTTCCCATTATTCAACAAGAAAGATTAATTTGTAATATCTACTGTTCCACGCCTGGATAGGTTAAACCTGGGACGGTGTTGCATTGGGCGGAGTTGGTGCTGAGGCCACGCGCTTTCCACGCTCAGACTTGCTGTTCTCGGCAAACTTGAGACTTGCGGAGTGCTTGCCCTGTTTCTTTTCGTCCTCGTTCCACTCTGAGGAGTAGTAATGTTCTTCGGTGGATTTGTTTTCATCTTTTGAAGGCGGAAGGAACATGCTACCCCACTGGGGGAAATGAACCAGGCTCACGGGAAGAGTGCAAGCCACGATCATGGCTCCCATCCAAGTAAGACCTGCCGCTGTGGAAAATCTTGAGGTTGAGAAGAATATTAGCTGCGTCAGTCCGGACCCGAAGTTTCCACCTGCACCTGTTAGACCTGAAATGATTCCCAAAGATCGTCGTGAAATGAATGGGATGATCCCAAAAGTGGCTCCGCACGCAGCTTGAGCTCCAATGGAGAAGAGGATCATTGCCAAGACAGCAACGGGAAGTGTATTGGCACGGCCTAGCCAGATGCAGAAGACACCTCCACATGTTTGCAGGATCCATAGGACCCACAGCCTGCCTCTCATCCCAAACAACTGGGCTGCTTTGTCCGAAGCATAACCACCGAAGGGTCGAGCAACAATGTTTGCCATACCAAAGGTAGCAGCAATAATTCCGGCTGTGTGGAGTTTGAGATCGAACCTGTTGGTTTAATTACATTAGATTTTTTTGTTAGTGTTTTTTTTTTTGAATCAAAAAAAATAAATATGTATAGTTTTTGCAGGGAGACTTACCTGTCAAAGAAATATTCAGCAATGACATTATCTGTTGATAGTTCAACTCCCATAGAGTAGCCATAAAGAAGGACAAAAATCCAGGTCCTGTAATTTGTGACGGCATACCATAGCACCTGAAATGATAAACACCATTTCCTTTTTAGCAATCGCAAGCAATTGACATCATGGAAATTTTACTGGGAAATTAAATAAAAATACTTGCCTTGCCGAATTTATCCTTAGCAACATCACCCTTCTTTTGTAGACTGCTTAGGTTCCCATCGGGCAAGTCCTGGCCAAGTGTTAAGACCAGGATCCCCATGATGATATGAAGACATCCAGGAATGAAGAAAGCGATTCTCCAAGCAGTGAATGGAGTTGCTCCAGCATGACGAATAATGTCATAAACTAAGGGCATCAACAACTGAGTTGCACCTCCTCCCATGTTACCCCATCCGGCTGCAGTTCCATTGACCAGCCCAATGATCTTGCTATTAAACATCGTGCTCATCCAGTACTGGCAAGACACAAATGTAGCTAGGGAGAAGCCGATCATGAACCGAACAGCGATATACCCTCCAGCGTCCGAAACAAACGACATGCAAAAGACGGTTGGAGCTGATAACATGACCAAAAATGCGCAACCATAACGAGGTCCCAAAAGGTCACAAACAGCACCCATCACTAGCCTTGAAAATATACTACCGGAAACAGATGCAACCCCAGCGTTCCCAATATCTTGCTTCTTTAAATTGAGGTTGTCACGAATAATGGGAACAAGGGGTGCGGCAGCAAAGGTGGAGACGAAGCAAGTGAAGAAGGAGATCCATGACAAGTGAAAAGTTCTCATGTGGGGATTAGCAAAAGAAAAAAGCTTGAAGACTTTGGCTTTGTGCTCCGAATCCACAGGCAAGTCAAACTTAGCTGTTGTATCAGTTGGGACCATTGGTGAAGCTACTGATAAGGCAAAAGCCGGTTCCCTTCCGGTGACTCCATGCATGGAACTTCCTGGGGATCCCTCAATGTCACTCATTGTCTCTCTTTTCTAAATTGGTCCTTTCCCTCTCTATATGCCAAAGCAGGAAAAGTGTAGAAAGGAAGTTCCTTTATTGTTGTTTAGACTAAAGAAAACTTGATTGGTATTTATATGAGAATGCCTTTGACATTTAAGAGCTGTTTAAAGAGCTAATGGAGATTCCCAACAGTTAAAAAGATATTTAAAAATTAGTATATAAAAAGATTAATCCACTTCGCCGCATCAAGCTAAAGGGAAAATGTCTCATCATATATTCAAGGGATCAATTAGTACTCTGTAGTGGGGTCCACCAGCTGCTTAAACTACCAAACTAACCTCATATTATCAACATGAATAATCAATGGCACTTGAGAAATAAGGGCACTATAGGGCAGTAACATTTTCCCTGGCAGAGATGGAGTGCTTCGGACTCGACGGCCGAGTCGCTACAAGTAATTAATTAAGTCTATTACAGAGATTTAACCAAGCTAATGATGTTTGTGGTCCAGCTACCAATGCTTACCTTAATAAATAAGACCTTGATTAATATAGGGCTTTTGTGATTTTCTATGTTTCATTGAAGCTGTAATTCTTCCAATGATATGTCAATTATATGGCCAGTGATGAATCTCACTTTTTTTTCTTTTTTGAAAATAAATATTTTATTGAAGTAAGTATTAATGGCATCAATCATAATTTAGTGTTGTGGTGAAGTAGGATAATCCTCCATCCAAAAACATTCATGTGCAGCTTGATATCAATTTCTGTTTCATCTAAATCAAAGCAAGGAAAAAGAAAGGCAAATCCTAGCTTTCCATCTTTAAAATGCAAATAGTAGTCCCAGCAGGCCCTTACGATTTTTTTGTTGATAGATATTAAATATAATTTAATAGGTCGGCAAAACTAGAAATATATAGATATATGTGTTTCAAAAGGTCCAAGCCAGTATAAATTTGGATGTATGTATTGCTTTAGTTACTTTTAGTATTTTGTTTCCTATATTTTAGTTTATTATTATTGCATTTGATGAGGTCAGATACATACAGCTTGACAAATGGTAATAGCAATCTCCTGGAACAAGTGGAAGTACACATGCTAACCTCGTGATCTCATCCTCTACATGTTGCTAAAGGTTTCTGAAATCACACTTGTTTATTATGTTAACCTAAACTAAAGGAGAAGCCTTGACAGATCAATGTTTGACAAACTTACTTAATTACCTATACTTAAATTCTCAAAAACAGGATAAAATTAATAAAATATACATGTCCATCCCTACTTGGGCTAGTTTGGCAACTCAAACCCCTCGTTAACTTGACCAAAATTCACATATAGCAAATAATTTCGATGAAATTTAATTCAGTCTCCAGAGTTGAAATATTAATAAAAAAAGCATAAAAATAATGCCCACAATTTCATACTTATTCATAAGTCAAATGATTCATTATTTCTTAATGCATAAACTAGAGTTTTGTTTTTCTTTCTTCCCCATAGTTTGCTACTTTTGCTTACCGGTTTATTGATGCAGACAGAAACTATATGATATATCTCAGTCTTACCCTTTCACAGGCTCCGAGAGCTTTTGGAAGTGTACCCTATGGTTGGAATTTTATGGAGATGAAGAGGAAAGTAACTCCGCTTGAATTTTTTTGCATCTTTCAAGAGCGAGAGTCTGATAGTTAAGGCATCTAGAAGTTGAAAAAAGGAAAAAAAGATGGAGGATAATGTTGTGTAATATTAATAAAAACTCCATTATAACATGTTTAATTCATCCCTCATCACATTGCTTACTAGGAAATGGATAAAGCTTACCAGCTTTTAGAAGCGAAAATCTGCACTGAATTAACATTTCCTTTTTCTTTATATGTCAACTGATGCATTTCATACACTTTGACTAGAATAATATATAAGAATCGTGGAATGATTAAACTCAGAAATGTCGTAAAGCATTTAAAGATAAATGCCAGCTCTTATTCACTATATGATAACTTTTAATTGATCTATCAATCATAGCCGACCATACAAAAGGAAAAGAACCAAAGTTTAGTTATACTAATCAAAACTGATTAAGTTTGATGACAAGATTTCATCAAGTTAGCTAGCCAAGGCAACTACAATTAAAGTAATGAACGTTGACCATAAGAATCCACCTCAACATTATCTCGAGAGGCCATAAAGCGTGAACTATGATTAATACATCATCAGGAGCATTGACTTCTGCATTGCTAAAACTAATACACACACACATATATATATATATAAACCTGGAAAAACATCGTTTGAAATGCTTGATAAAATACCCACCGTACACAAGTACATTGTTCAAAATATTTTTAGAATTCATGCATCGTACTAATCCAGAAATGCATATCATCACATGATAAACCAATCTTTTTCATATGTTTTGATTAATCTCAAAATAATTTTTCTTCATTAAAAAAAGGGTTGAAGACTGAAGATAAGCTTGATGGTAGTTGGCTCATTTCAAAGCACCTGTTTCTATCAACAATGGTGATCGGATGATCGACGTGTTAGCAGCACAAAAGTCTACGCCTGTGATAGAACACTATGTGATGGCCAGTATGGCTATCAGATCCATTAGCAAATTCACAACATAACTGATATGTCAAAATCTATAATATATAAAACCAGCTCCTAGTTAATATTAAGTTTGAGGTTAAATGGTCGACCAACCAATAAATATTGTTTGTGCTAAATGCTAATTAAGTAGTGTTTGAGTCCATTGCAACTAATACCATCACAAGGACAAACCAAGCAAGCAACCCAACGTAAATCTTGGAACTGGCTTGTACAGCAGCGCAGTAACATGCTTGGAATGGATGCCCTGAGCGAACGCAAATGCCGATACGGATGTTGGTGCCTCACTCTGGGTCTTGGATCAATGTAAAGATGGTTTAGAATAACAATCATGGTATGCTTGAAGGGTAGCTAAGCAAGGCACGATGCAGGTGTGGAGGGACAATGGGCGTCATTTTCATTCCCAGGCTACGCATTAATTACTATAACTTGAATCAGGTGATCTTGGCACTCCGAGTCCAAACCAAAGGTTGCTTCATCCTCAACAAAACCACTGCACCTAATCTTCTGGGGTTTTAGGTATGGTGTAATAGGCCCAAACTACTACTACAAGTTTTAGATCATATAGATTATCTATTTCGGCTTTTAGCCTTAACCCAAGACTATAAGAATTTGGGGTTACCCCAGCTTCAACCACTGATAGGCTGTTACGTCAATGGACTTCACCGCCCTCCTTCAGCCCAAGTATTTTAACACAGCTCCCCATTCCCATTCGGCTTTATTGACTGTTCGGCCCCTGAACTATACCCATTTACTCATTTTGTTCCCAAAACTTTTATTTGTTCCATTTTAATACTTAAACTATAATTCTATTACACTTTTTGGCCCCTTCCGTTAATGATGTTAAAAAGAAAAAGAAACCAACCAAAACACATCATGTGTCCCAATGAACCACTAATGTGGACGATGATGTGGCCATTAGTCGTGTTGATTAGATCAAAAGATTGTAGAGTTTATTAAAAATCATAAATAATATTTAAAAATATTAAAAAAATATTAAAACTTTAAATAAAATAAATATTGTTAAAAATATTTTAAAATTGTAAAAAAGTTATTAAAAATTATAAAATACTATTTAAAATTTGTAAAGATCATCAAAAATTGTGAAATTTATTTAAAAAAATTGCGAATAATTATAAAAAATTGTGAATAAGTAGCATTTAAACATTTAATTGGCTAGTTCACAATTTTTAAATAATTTTTATAATTTTTTAATCGAATCATATATTGTTACTGTTTGAAGACTGTGAATATGAGAACAGTAATGCCATCATAATAAAGCAAGAAAAGAAAGTAAAAGATAACATAAAAAATCTCCTTGTATTATTTTGGAATTTATAGAGAAAGTTGAAGAAGAAGAAGAAATCGATTTGTTAATTATTTACATTTTTTTACTTTTTTTTAATTTTAAATAATGTTTTATGATTTTTAACAACTTCTTTTACAATTTTAAAATGTTTTTAACAATATTTTTATACGGTTTTTAATGTTTTTAATAATTTAAATATTCTTTACAATTTTTATATATTTTTAATATTTTTTTCAATGTTTTGATACGGTCAATACACAATTAACATGGTTGATGACCACATTAGCGGTCACTGAGACATGTGGTGTTTCTGATTGATTACTATTCTTTTAACAGCATTAACAGCAGGGGGTCAAAAAATATAATGAAATAAAAATAAATAAAATTCAAGGGAAAACAGCGTTCCCATTTACACAAAACAAGATTCTGTGATTCACATGTAAGAAATCCAACACTCTTCTCATTATGTAGCAACTTCTGTAATTCGATTTAGATAATGATAAAATTATTTAATTCCTTATTCTAAAATATGAAACTGTCGAAACCGTTTTTTGAAAACAAAAATTTTAGTTGTCGACTTTAAAAATAAAACTAGAGTCGTCACCGATCCTTTATTAAGGTGTGATCGGCTCACCCTATTTTGGTCTACGAATTTTGAGAAAATGAATCCAGGAGTTAGTTACGCACGAGGAAGGGTTAGCACCATCGTAACGCCCAAAATCGGTACCAAATTGATCATTTAATATCTTAGTGTCGAAGGTTAAAAAGATTTCTAAAATCTGCTCAAATGATGAAATTTGAAAAAGAATAATCAATTGTTCAAGTCATGTAAAGAAATCGAGTCCCAATACGTTAGAGTACAATTCCTCATAATCCCTGAACTTTGAATATCACTTTTATTTTATGTGAAAATCTTCATTTTGAGAAAGTAACATGCCACACCCAATGCGTTAGGGCACAACAAGTTAAGTTCCCCAAAAATGATTTTTATACTCATGCATTTTGAATGAAGAATATCTTCGATTATTTAATATTAACAAAGAAAATTAGAACCCAATACGTTAGGGCTCAATTTCCCTCGAAAATCCCAAACTTCGAATATTGCTTTTATTCAAAAAAAACCCTTGAATCAAGAAAAAATGATTTTGATATATCGAAAAAACCAAGATTTATTTTCCAAAGGGTACGTTAAAAATTAATGTACAATATGAAACAAATATTTTAATTTAAAATATATATGTACATGTATTTACAAAATATGTAAACACAAGCACAATACACAAGTAAATTTAAAAATATGTGTATGCATATATTTAATACACATATACAAGTATACGTATGTAAAAAAGACATGTACAGCAGAACTTATAGTAATCTCCAAAAATATGTATGTAGATTTCAAAGAAAATATGTATATGTACAAAAATAAGGAAAATACATATGTATTGTAAAATATAAGTGTACATACATATATACTTATTCATAAAAACTATGAAAACAAAAAAAAGGGAAAAAAATATAAATTATGCACCTATTAAAATATGTATATATATATATATGTACATATATGAATGCAAAAACTATAAAAATAAAATAATATAAAAAAATATAAGAGTATGCGGAGATGTATATATTCACAGAATAAAAGAAAATGTATAAGTATGCATATATATAATATAAGGTACATAAAAGTTAAAAATAATAATTAAATATATAAAACGTATGTAGAATGCATGTATTTAAAAAGGTTTAAGAATATATATATTATATAAAGAAATATGTATATATATACTATATAAAGAAAATGCGTGTATAAATATAGGAATAATAATAAATAATAATAAATAATATAGTAATAATTTTAAAAAAATGCAAAAAAAACAAAATAACCAAAAAATGAAATTAAAAAAAGAAAGGGGACCAATTTGCGACGCGCGCACTACATGGGGGACCTAAAATGAAAATAATCCCTCTCCCCAAACGGTGCGCAGCAATGGGGACCGACTTGAAACAAGGTAAAAATATTTGGGCCAAATTAAAAAGAAATAACTGGCTCAATAAAACATGGCGCAAAGGGGGAGGACTTATTGCGCAATTCTCCCACTTAAGGTTGATATGCGCAGACCCCCAAACTAAACAGCATCATCTTTGTTCCGTTTTAAGTTTTAGAAAAAAAACAAATTCAGGGTAATATTTTGCCTTTCCCTTTGAAGCAAAAACTGCTTCTTTCTGGGTTTCCTTAACCCTTTGGCCGCCGTTCAGCCCACGCCTCGATTCCGACGGAGGGGACACCAGCTCGACGACTCCGGCGAAAGGTAAGTCTCCCTTTTCCCCTTTTATTCTATTATTTCACAAAACAAATAAAAAAGAAAAGAGAAAAAAAAGTAAAAATGAAAATAGAATAAACGCGATTAACCTTCAATTTTCTTTGTATTTCAATCTTTTCTCTCTATTTTCGTATCTTTTACACTGCATCCCCTCCCATATACAGATTTTAATTGGCTTTTTATAGCCAAAGCGAAAAGGAAAATAGATATATAAAAATATTTCTTTCCTTCCATTTTGCTATGAATCCCTTTCTTTTCGCTGTTTGCTCCTTGTTTGTTGTATTGCAGGTATGCGGCCAGTCAATGTGGAGGAGAACGTGGGTGCTGCTGTGCGTGGGAGCGGCGCGCGTGTAGGGGAGACCGGTTTAGGATTTCAGCAAATTAATTTTTCTTGGCTAGGGTTTGAAAATTGGCTATTGGGCCTGCTAGTGTTGGACTGTTTATTTTTTGTTTTAATTTACTATGTGGGCCCGGGCAAATAATTGGTATTACAGAAACAATACTATTACCAAGGCTCAAGAATTAAAGGTGAATGTCTACTGTTCTGATTGGCCTTCCAAAGCTAAACCTTAAAGGTGAATGAAACAAATTAAGGTTAATTATTGTAATGGAGCCCTCATGAATTGTTTTTGTTTTTCTTGGGTGTCACCGTCAGTCATGTTGATCTAATTGATTTTCCCCATAAAATATGATTTTGGGTCACCGTCCAAAACAAAAGATTAGCCATGAATTAATTTAGTACACCATCGCATGCATGCGGAATTAAAGATTTTCTTAGGCTCTCGTTTCATAATAAAACAAATTGAGATGTAACATTTAGCATTTTCACTTCCGGTTAAAAATAAGTAATTCACTTTGTGCACAGTGTAGAATTTATATTACTAATCGAAGTCAAATCTAAGTTTTATACAAATAAGATTATTGCAAATATAAACTAATGTGTGGGCAAACAAGGGATGAAATGGCTGTGGCTGTATTTGCATTACTTCAGAGCTGCGAGTTGAGGCACATATACCTGTTGCTAACATCAATTTTAACATCCCTCTATTTCGCATTTAGAGGGATACCAATAATCCACCTATGTTCACTATATTTCCAAAATATCAGTAAATTGTACCAAATATCTCTAAATTATTACTCTTATTTTAAATTGCCCTCTAAATATTGAAACATTCTAATTACATTATCGAATTATCAATATTATATCAATCATTTCCTTCGATTATTAAATTACATGTCAAATCTTATGTAGTACAATTAAAAACAAAAATTTTAAAGAAAAAGGTAAAAGATTACCACGTAACTTTTAAAACTTAAAAAAATTAACACCGACCATAATGACTATTTTAATTCACTGCCATAAATTATTATACATTAACGTTGAATTTAAAAAGAATATTGTATTGAAACTTATTACTCTGGTTTATCCTATTTCTGAAAACAAATAATTTCACCTCAGTGGATGTCATAAATTTTTTTGTTCATGCCCTCCCCATCCCCGGAGGAAATTAAAAATTTAATGATTTTATACTATACAGTCATAACCCACCCCCATTCACACCACAAACTAGTTTTAGGACAATCCAATCATCCACATTAGCTTAAGATTTTATTACTATCATCGATGTTATATATATTTATTATTTGAACTGCGTTGTAAGCTTCAAATGTAAATCGATGGATTTCCCATGATATTTTCCTATCTAAAAATGATATATTGTATATGGTGTTTGTCATCTACCTTGAATACGGATGGATTGTAAAGAAAGAAGAAACATAATTATATCATCTCAACTCATTTTTTTGGAAGTCTACAATGAACAGCTCAATATCCTCCGCTAACAAATAATTGAGTGTTTTCCCTGTAGACGTTGCTATACTGAAAAGCGTGAGGTCGGCCTTTTTATTCCTAGTGTATTTCAAGTCTCTGTTTGCCAAAACTTGAAACAGCTGATTTGTCAGAGGCAACAGCAGGAGAATCAGATCAGATCATATCATATCATAAATCAGTCACTCTCTGCCGGAAATACAACGAAATGCTCAGAATTAGCCACCGGTAGATCCACCTGATGAACAACTTCAACTATTTTCTTTCAACCACAACACTGGTATAAAGTTCAAAAAAAAAAAAACAAACGGGTTGTAAATACCGCATTCTACGCCTAGGGTTCATACCATAGTTACGAAGAGTCAAATTATTAAATCAAAAGTAGAAAAGAAAAGGTACCATCTGCATTCATTATACTTCAAACTACAGTTTTTAAATGATGTGATATAACTTGGATATTATTATCATATATAGGCAACTAGATTGCCTATATATGCCTATATGTTTGAGTTAACGAAAAGATGTTATCCTGATTGATGTATACGCTTTTGGAAAATAATTAAATAAATGTTAAATATAATTATATTTTATGAAAATTAATAAAGTTAAAATTTTAAATGACAATATTATTGAGAAAAATAGCCATCAAATTTAAAATAATTTTTAGAAGGAATTTTAAGATGATTATTATTTTATACTTTTTGGGTTTTGGTTTAAGAAGTTCAAGTAAGTGTCTTGATATCTCTTTGGTGTGTGAACACGAGACTGATGTTTCATAGATTTTATATGTGTATACATACATATATTCTGTCATTTAATTAAGCCTGCAAATTACATAATGATAGGTTTTTTATATGAATTTTAGAATGTAATTTTACTTTGAAATTGTATTTTCAAGTCATAAGTTATTTATTATAAACTTCAGAATATGAATTTTTTTACTTTTAGATAAAAAAAAATTTACTTTGAATTTTTATACCTTTGTTATAAAGGTTAAAGGTGACTTTGGTATGTTATAAAAGACTAATTAAAATATTGGATTCATGAAATTTTGTTGCGTTTTACTTTCTGAAAATTCTGGGTTTTGAATAAATAAGCCACAATATTCTGATAATACTTTTAAACAGATAATAATTAAAAATATAATTTTTAAATTTTATGACTAAAAAAGCCACAATATTTTAGTAGTACTTCACCTAAAAATCAGATTATAATTAATAATAATAATAAAACTCCTTTACACAGAAGGAGAACATCTGGACATATACTTGGGTTTGTAAAAGGCGATGATGGATTATAACAGATTACGCCTCAAATACTCATGACAACAAAATCCGTGCACAATCCTCTTTCGAAGGTTTCATTATAAAATTCTTTATATGAGTTATATTAGATATTCATATATTTATGATGGGACTGAGTGCGGAGGGGGCGAATAGGTGCCTGGTCGCACCTCGCTATTAAAAAGGAGCCTAAAGACAGAGGGTGTCGGCGGCACATTGTCCTTTGGAGCAGCCCCATTGTCACGTGGAGTAGTGGCCCCGTCCGTACGATATCCACGCCCCTTTCTCAGTTTTCACCATTGGAACCACCGTGCTTCCCACGTGAAACTCCCTTCCCCACCACCACCCATCACCATACTCCTCTCTTTATTTATTTTTCCTCCAACTCAGCAATATTGGAACCACAACTTTCTCATCAACCCCTTTTTCTCCAACTTGTTTTGTCAATTCCATTTTTACCGTCCTTTTTCTAAATTAAATATGACATCTAATAAAATGATTAATTATATTGCTTTTGAAGTCATTAAAACGTAATGCACACGTGATGCATGCAACACGTAGATGAAGCTTTTGATTCTGCCTCTTCTTTCAAACCTATTTTCAACTTTAAATGGGAAGTTTTTATTAAGTTTCACTTGAGAGATTAATCATATCGAGAGAGAAGAAGTCGAATAAAAGACTTACTAGATTATACTACACAATAAATATCATTAAAAACTAAAACTCTTTCATCTCGGTTCACACACGCGCACATCTGTGTATCTTCTTTGTCTCTTATTAGTTTCTCTTTCTGGCCAACTTCTTTTGTTAGTTTGAATAAAATTGAGTTAAATTATGTTATTAATTTTGTGGATTTGTTATTTTATACTTTAATTCGGTTAGTTTTAGGTTTTATATTTTCAAATTTTAAAAATTTAGTCATTAAAAAATATAATTATTAGATTTATTAAATTAGGTTGTGATTTTTTTCAAAATCTAATACGACAAACATATTAAAGTTAGTCTCATATGTTAACTAAAATTTATAAAATATAATTATTTTTATGTGTTTATTGACGTCATATATTAAAGTTGGAGTCGTGCCGCTCATCTCCAAATCTGTAATTAGAAAAACCATAGCAAAAATTAAAAAAATATTTATTTATTTATTTAGCGTGAAATAGAAAATACAAAGATCATATATTAAGTTTTATTTAGTGTGAAATAGAAAATGGGAAAAGCGCGGAAGGATGAAGTGGCTAAAAGGTGAAAGGCGTGGCACGTTTTTGACTCTGAAAAGGCCAATCATCATTTTATGGCGAACCCCCTACCTTCTATCTCTATCCCAATCACCATCCATTTATAGCTAACCCTACACTTAGCAACTACGGTTCATTTTCATTTGCAAAAAGCCCTCCTTACTTGGCACTTCAATTTCAATCCCTTTTTCATTACCTCTCCTCTTTACTCATTCTTTTCCCTCATGTGCTCCACCATCCGTCTTAATCAAACATTGTATTACTTGTTTGGTTCAAACTACTTCTTAAATTTGCTTAAGCATATCTAAGCCTCCACATTTAAATTCAGGTAACATATTCTAAATAAATATAAATCTTACATTGACAAAAAGAGGCAATGGCCTTTTGTTCTTGATGTTACATCGTTATCATGATTACGTTGGTTGGAACATGCAACGTGTGCAAGATCTGATCTCAAATTCCACATATACCATTGTACTAATTAATTAAAGATTGAATTTCAAAGAAAATTCACCATTGTTGAAAGAAATAGCATTTGTGCTTAGCTGTCATTGTCCTTGGTGCAGACACTAAACTCCTAATCTTCCATCGAGGGTTTTGGCATTTCTCCAAGTATTACTCTGGAATCATTGCTTGGGTTTCTGATCACATCAGAACATATTTTAATCAAAGCAACTTATTCTATTAAAAAAAGACATTAAAGACTGTTAAATAATATATAGACCTGCGGACTGAATCTCTTACAAACGCAATACATACAGTTTTTTTTTCTTTAATTTAATTTAATAATATATAAACTGAATCTCTGACATACAGAGTACAGTTTTTGGATTTATTTATAAATATATTTTTCACATGAAACAGGAATTTTATTAGCAAAAGTAGAGTGAATTTCGGTGTTAACCACTACGCGTCTATGCTTCAGGATTTTGATTTTATGACAGCCATTCATTTTATTCGTTAATGGATGGCTTTTTTTTATGTGATCATTAAAATATTTGGCAGGACCATCTGTTATATTAAACGTAAAAATTAAAATACCCAAAAAAAAATATGTAATTGAGCTGAATCCAAGTTTTATTAATATCTGCATCAAATTTGTAGAAGGAAGAAGAGTGATAAATAGGAAAAAGTAATATAAAATTATATATTTCTCAATCATGGTGATTGAAAAGAAAAAGAGGCCAAGTGGCGAACAAAATGAGAAGAAAAACGAGCACCAGCCACATCAGATTGTTCGAATCTGGGCCAGGGTTCAGGTGGAGGCTTGATTGAAAGAATCTATCAATTCACTTATATTATTATTATTAATTTATCTACTTTTTCCTGTGCCAAAAACATCACACTGCAACACACAGGTGGAAAAGGATTTTTGGGTTCTCTTTCCTCATATCATCAGCCTTCCCTGCACCTTATCTATATGACTAACAATAGCAAAATCATGCCATCTGATTTTAGTAAATATCATTAGGTAATTGGGCCAATAATAAAGGCTATTTGATCCCATGTTTTTTAAGGCAATGGGATTGGCAGGCTGTTTAAATTTCAAAATTAAACGCGGATGGAATAAAAGCCTATATAATTGGGATGTTTGTCGACTTTCTTGTCATGTGGATGAACGTGATACAAAACCATGGACTGACTAACTTCTAGTGTGCAGCCATGTCTTCACTTTCAAACCAATCACTAGATTTTTAATTAATATCCACCATACTTATATAATTTCAAAGCAAACATGAAAGAAATCCTTATCAAATCAAACATAACCATAATCTCATCCTATAATCCATTAAATCCTAAATCAACTCAATGATTAAAGGAATAAAGTTTCAATCTCTTTTTTTAAATAAATAATATTTTATATATTCACACTTATTTTTTTTTAAATGGTTAAAGGAATAAAGTCAAAATATCTCATTTATTTGTAAAAAAATATCTTATTTATTTTACAAAATTATTATTATTATTATTATTATACTACAGTACATTAATAGTGGGTTTCCTACATGTCATTGTTAAATATACCAAACCCCATTACCCACAAGTATATATAAAAGCTAGGGCTTGAGGAAGATAGGCAACCTTATTGCTGTATTGTACAGCCAAGCATCAACCAATGAAAACCCAACGACGGTAAAACTCCAATTAAATTAAAGCCCACTCAATTAAGTTTTTAGTGTTATATATATATATATATATCTTAATTTGAAATATAATATAGTAAAAGAAATAAAGTTAATTAAGTCTTATTATTAAAACCATTAAATAACATCCCAAATTTTATGTGCACAATTTAAATAAATTTGTTTAAAAAAAATAGAATGTTATAGCATAAGTTTTAAATTTTAAACTAAAAATAAAGTAAAACCGAATAAATGGGAATGGAAGATAAAACTTTCGTAAAAATTTCAAAAACCTCGAAATCAAGACTTTTAAAATATTCATTTTTGCAATCATTTTAAACTATGCCACATGAGATTTAGCATATGATTTAACAATTAAATTAATGACATTGGTAATGAAAGGACCTTATTGATATAACCTCAATAGTTTGAAAATATAATTAGAATGTTTTAAAGGTTGAGGTCAATTTAGAATGAAGGTTATAATTTGAGATGTATGACACAATTAACTCAAAGTAATAATTACTTCTCTATCTATAAAAAAAAAACCTTTTTGTCACTAGTCCCTCCTAAAGGTGATCATGGGTCGGGTTAGGCCTAGACAAAATTTTAGGCCTGTTTTCTACGCCCGAGCCTGGCCCAAAATATGGGCCTAAAAATTTTTCCAAGCTCGGCCTGAAAAAAATTTGCTAAGCCCGAGCCCAGCCCGACCCGGTCCATATTAAATTTTATAACACCAAAATAGCATATTTTAAAAAGAAAATAGCATATTAAATTTTAAAAAGTATATTTGATTAAAAATAAAATTATATATTTAATATATAATTTGGGCCGGGCTCAGGCCAAAAAAATTTACATGAGGCCCAGCCCGTTTTTTAAACGGGCCTTATTTTTTTGCCAGAACTCATATTTCGAGCCTATACTTTTACCAATCCCTCCCATTTTTTGGGTGGGCCGTTGGGCCGGGCCGGGTAGCCCAACCCATGATCACTTCTAGACTCCCTCCTACACTTTTGAAGTTAAAACATATTTTAGAAAATACTCATGGGAATGTATTTTTGAAAATTTTGATAATATTTATTATTACTGTCAAAAAGTGTTTTTGAAAAAAATATATCTATTTTAAACATATCTTATAAAGTAAAAAATATGTTGAACTTCTTCAACGAGGATAAGAAAGTAATTTCAAATAAAAACACTTTAATAAAAAGTCAAAAACTAAAAATATTGGGATTTTGATTTGAGTTAAAATGAAATAAAAGTACCATGAAGACCCCTATATTAGAAGTTAGATTGTATTTTACCCCCTTTACCTAAAAAAAGGGCAAATTAGTCCCTACACGTTAGATCAAAGAGCAAACTGATCATTTCTGATAAAATTTTCATCCGTTTTCACTGTTAAAAATTGATGCGGCTGATCGAATAAATGGAACAAAATATAATCCGACTCTTTGTACAAAGACTTCCATAGTACTTTTACCGTTAGTATCCAAGTTTAAAAACATGATTTTGCTTGAAAAGCTCGATGTTTATTTTGATTTAAAATCATATTTAGATTTAAAAACTATTTACAACCTCAATGAAATATTTTCTTCAATCTTATAAACTTATAAATCACATTTGCAGGCCTCATATTTAAGTTTTTTCCGGCATTTAACATATTAATTAAGGGTGCTCGTGGACTTACACACATGTTATGTCTGTATGATAATTTAATTAGATATGCGTGTAAATTTAAGATCTTATTGTATTAAAAAAGTTTTTTTTTATTTAACTTTCAATTTTCATTTATTTTAAGATTTTATTTCAATACAATTTTTGGCAGCTAAATGATCCATACACCTTTAGTTATAAATATGGCATTCACAATTAATATGTTAATTTTTCTTTATCATATTAATAAGTTGATTTTCTACGTGAACAAAGAAAAAAGCTGATTTTCTACGTATAAATGATAATGATTAATATATTAAAAATAATGAAAAAAAAACAATGGTTTTATATATTTTATATTTAATGTATTAATAATTCTATATAATAAGTGTACTATATTAAGATAATATTTTTCAATAATCATATTAAGATACATTACTAATAAAATAAATTAAAAAGTCATTAAAACAAATATAACTATAATATTTTCTAACATATTGTAGGTTGTGATTCATTATCTATAATTGGGGATGAGCAAAACTCAATTCGATTCGAAAAAAATTAAAAAAAATCGTATTATTCGAGTAAACTCAAATATGTAGTTCGAATTTCAAGTTCGAGTCGAGTTGAATTTTACAATTCGAATAACTTAAATAATTCTAATAATTTGAATAATAAATTGATGTAAATACTTTTTTAGTCACTATCAATTTTGAAAATGAGTAAATTAGTCTCAACAAAATTTACAAAAAAAAAATCAAAATGATTTTCAAAAATTTTTTCAAATATATATGGTTTCAAATTTACGTGCTCTAACATAAAATTAATTATATTGTAACAAGATTTTAACTTGTCATGTTTAAATTTTTTAATTTAACTCAAACAAATTCATTTGGTTCGATTCGACTTGACTCGGCTTGAATTTCATTTCACTCGACTCGATTCGAAAAAAATTTCAAATCGGGTTAGGATGGTCAAATAGGATTTGTCAACTCGATTATCTTGAAAATTTTCCACTCGATTATCTTGAAAGTTTTCCACTCGATTTGATCGAATGATCACCCCTACGTACAATTAGTGGATTAACATGGAATTAGTTAAACTGTAACGAGATTTTAATTTGGTACTTTTATTTTTTTTAAATTTAACTTGAATAATTTCATTCGATTCAACTTGACTCGAATTTCATTTCACTTGACTTGATTTTAAAAAAATTCAAATTAAATTAAGATAATAAAATACGATGTGTAAACTTGATTAATTAAAAAAATTACTAAATTTCATCCAACGTTCACCCTACGTAGACCTATCCATGGGCCGGGCTCGAAAAAATTTTCGGCCCGCCACCTAGGCCCGGGCCCGGCCTGGCCTGGAATATGGGTCTAAAATTTTGCCCAGGCTCGGCCCGGGAAAAATATCATAAGCCCAGGCCTAGCCCGGCCCGACCCATTTTTTTAATAAACATTAAAAAATTATTTTAAAAATAAAAAATAAAAAATATATATTTTAAAAGTATTTTAAAATTAAAAAATAAAAATATATATTTATTATATTCGGGCCGGGCCGGGCCAGACCCGGGCTAAAAAAGTGGTACCCGAGGCCCAGCCCATTTTTTTAAACGGGCCTAGTTTTTTTACCCGAGCCCATATTTCGGGCCTATATTTTTATCCGAACCCTCCCATATTTCGGGCGGGCCGTCGGGTCAGGCCAGACCACCCGGCCATGGACAGGTCTAGACCTTACGTATATTTAGTGGATAAAATTGTTTAGTTGATTTAGTGGTGGAGATGAACAAATCCAAATGTGGTAAAATTAACTAATACATTTTTTTAGAAAAATCAAACACATTTGAGTCGAAATAATAAGAAGACATCCAACTTTACTTCAAGGCTTCAACTTGTTAGATTCTTCTTGGGTAGCTCTCACGTAATCACTTTATTTTTGATCCAGTGGTAACAGGCCACATCAGCTGGCCCTCGTGCCCCCTCCTCCTTTGATGCTATACAAAAATATAATAAAAGAATAACTAATGGACATTAAGTTTTTTTCTTTAATTTTCTTTTTTTTTTCATCCTAAAATTTCGATGTTCTTGGGTCCTTTGGGTCAAACTCGACGTCTCAACTCTCCTTGATCTTTCTCCCGTCTCGTCTCCATTTATATAAAGCTCATGTGTATATATAGATAGATATCGAGTTTTAGCTAAAGCGGTCTCTCTTTCTATATATGTGTGCAAGGATATGGGAGAGATAGATAGATTGATGGATGGATTAACAGTCGTTGTTTGCGGGAGTAGCATCATCAAGATTCACATGCAACTGCACGGTGGCGATGATAATAATACTAACTCTCTTTCCTCTTTCTCCTTTCTTCCCTCCCTGTCCTAAATTTTATTGCCAAACTTTTTTGAAAGTGAGAATCTTGATGATGCTGCATCGGCAATAAACGACTATACAAAACAAGGGAAAAAAAAATTATACGAGTCTTTCGAGATATCTCAGTTGCAAATGTACAGTTTTGCACTTGTCAACAAAAAGAAGTTGATTCTTTCTTTGCAACTTCCCCCACCTTCTATTGTTTTCTGTTGTTGTCAGGTGGGTTTGTATTTTTCTTCTATACCAGTCTTGATTTCACGGGCTAATCTTTAAGAACTAATGAAGGGTTTCTCCATAAAATGGATTTGATGCTTTTATTACACGGCCTTTTTCTTTTTCTTTTTTTCGCTTTGCAGGGTATGTTAAGCCTAACGAATAGTGAATACTAGGGTGTTTCTAAAGGACTTTGACTTGTAGATCTATGATTATTCTTCTGAGTCAAATAAACTGCTACAGTGGAAATGGGTACCTTTTCATGGAGAACAGACTTTGCCCTGCAACTGAAAAAGATGGGAGCCTTGACATAAGAAGCTCTTAAGAGAATATGTCAAAAAGGTGAACTTTTATCATTGATCCATTTCTTTTCGTCTCTTGTGTTATCTTCTATTAAAAGAAATTAGATCCATTCCTATACTCTGCAGATCTTTGATTTTGATTATCTCATACTCAAGTTATTTGCAGATATACAGGCAAAGGAACAATCTTTCTGGTCTAATGAGCTTCGATGAAAGCTAAACAAGCTAGGGATGGTCGGCTCCAGGAGTGGTTCAAGCAGAAACTGTGGAAAGAAGGGTTAGAGAAATGAGGTATATACTAGATTTGTTTGTTTATGGGATTTGATGATATCAGCTAAATGGCTTACTGCTAAAATTTTGGTTCTTCCCACCACCTTTGTCTTCACTAGGGAAAAAGATTCAAAAGAAATTTGATTACATACTTTATAAAAACAAAACATTGTGGGCATTTTTCCAAGTGGATTATAACTGTAGAATCAGTAGATCGTTGAAAAATGGAACTGCTGTCCGGAACTTCATGTGTGGAGGAGAGATGATGGTGGGAACATGTCACATTGCCATTGCCATTGCCATTGTTTTGAGTTTGATGGGCTTTTGCATTAATCAGCCATCACCCTTTGTTGGTGGACCATCCACCAGAGGCGCATCTTTGCAACTTGGACCCTGAAACATGTTCTCTCTTTCTCTCTCAGACTATCCAGCCCCACCTATATGTCATCCCTTTCAATAATACACGTAACACATTAACTTGCTTCATAAAAGTCTCTAAATTTGCTTCTTCAGTCATGAAAGGGATAATTCAGTGTGTGTACAATTATGGATATCCGTGTGCCTCTATCACTTTCCAAGCTTTGGTAATCATATATATGTATATGTTAAAGGTATATGCCCATAGTTTCTTTCAGCTTAGTTCCTTACTGCTGCATTAATTCTAAGCCAAAACTGACACGAAAAGTTTGGCCCACTAATTATCAACTCTAACACCGTATAACCTTATTATAAGTTACTAATTCTGGGAAATCCTTTTTTTACAGTCTGTTCTACTTTAAAGAGAAATAAAGCGTTAAGCGAAGAAAGTAGCAGTACTACGTCGTTAGCATGCGTAGTGTGAATCAACTTTCCTTTTGCATGTTGTAATTTCAATGTTTCCATCTGTTAGAAATGGGGTTCTTCTCTAGATTTGGCTTATAGGTCTTATGAAGCTCTTAGTTTTACTTTGGTTCGAAAAGCATTTAGAATTTATATACATTATATGTTAAACAAGTTCTTAGAAGAAAAAATATTTCAGGGTTTTCTGTGTATATATAGTGGTCTAGCAAGTATTACATATGGAAATTTGTAATGAGTGGGCATTCTAAATAGGGCCTTTAGCTTTGTTTTCTTCTCTAATCTTTATTTTGATCCGTTTAGTTCTCTCCCGTGAGTGAGTGTAGTCATCCACTCATCATTATACCTTGGATTATATCCGTCTCTCCTATTTTTATGGCAGTTATTTGAACAAATATTATATACTTACACAGTTTCTTATCGACTTCTGTTTATTCATTTATGACAGTCAAATCAACAACTTAAATGTTCTTATATTTCATGTTCAGAAGTTGATTAACAAGCTAGCTTACAAAATATACTTTGTGCTATTTTTTCAGTTTGACTTTTGGGATATTATACTTGAGTAGTTTTGAAAGAATAGTTCTCCCACAAACTCAATGATCAATAGCTGAACCAAGTAAACTTCAATCGTTAGTTCCTTCATATTTGCTTAGAATGCTTTTTACAAAACTCACTGAATAATTTTAAACCTAATAAACTTGAAATCATGTTATTTCAAACTTTTATAATAGTTAGCTGGTAAATATCGTATATTCTTCCTTAAAAGCATTGCAAATGCTTGTTTGAGAGAAATTATTCTGAAATTCTTGTTCATCAACTCTGACTGGTACTCATATGAAACATTACCCTTACCATCTGCTTTAATCTTAATAATCATCAGAATTACAGATGCTCATGGATTAGAAAATTGAAGTCTCATCTTATCATTAGTTAATGGTGGCCCCATTTTAATTTTTCTCTCGTTCTCCAAAAGAAAGACAAGGATGCATTGATACCGTACAATGGCTGCAGCTAGTACACATATGCAGTAACAGGAATCACTATATATATATTCCTTTTTCTCATATGTATCTGCTAAAACAAGAAGCCAGTTATAAGAGTGGAATATTTTCAAGCTTAGCCTAAAGCATTAGCTTATGATATTGTGGTTTTTATCATACTTGTTACTCTATTTGAGATCTTCTCTTATTTCTCACCGCCTTATATGTTGGTTCACAAACTGTAAGCTTAGTAATACTCCAGTCCAAAATGACTTAATATTTTCCCCTTTCAGCAAACATTGTTGATTATGAAATACAACAGTTTATCTAATCAAATTACAACCCAATTTTCCCCTTGTCTACTGTAACATATTTTAGTACACGTGTATGATAATTTTACTTTGTATTGTCATCTCTTGCAGTGTTAATTGTGTATATATAAATGAGTTGGCATCCTAAAGTCTAAGCTTGTGCTCAATCAATAGACTTGTTGTTGAACATGGACTGTAAAGCAACAAAGGAGAAACTTCGTGCATTTTGTTTATTTTGTTTATTTTGTTTATTTTTAATATTTGTAATGATAGCTATAATTGAAACAAGTTGATATGCAACTTGGTTTCATAATAATAGCTAATATGCTTTCATAATGATAGCTATAATGCTTTCATCTTTTTAATTATTAATTGGCAAGTTGCCAAATTTAGTGGAAATTGTTAGGTAAACATTCCACTTTTGTAACTCTATATTTTGAAATGAAATGAAAATGGTATCATCATTCGGTTTCAATCAAACATATTTTTTTTTTCCTTTTGCTTGTTAACCGAGAGCTTATGCTCTTGATGCTTTGTGTTTTTTTGCTTGCTGTTTGAAGAGCTTATGCTCTTAGTGTTTCATTGTTTGGTTGTTGCTGCCATTTTATCTAACAAATGGTAATCAGAGCATCCTATCTTTGAGGACCTTTGTGGTTTTGTTTTAGTTTTCAAAACAAAGTCAGTTTTGCTTCTGCAAAATCAGTTTCAGCAACATGAGCTTTGCACCTCCTCCAACACCAATTTTTGCTGGAGAAAACTACCACATTTGGATAGTTAAAATGAAAACTTACCTCCAAGCACTTGATCTGTGGAGTGCAGTTGAAAATGATGTCGAGCCACTACCATTGAGAGCAAATCCAACCATTGCTCAGACCAAGCAACATGGTGAGGAGCGAGCCAAGAAGCATAAAGCCATGGCCTGCCTACAGAATGGAGTGTCTGATGTAATTTTTACTCGCATCATGGCCTGTGACTCACCCAAAAAAGCTTAGGACAAGCTGAAAGAGGAGTTCATGGGATCAGACAAGACAAGGCAGCAACAAGTAATTAATCTTAGAAGGGAGTTTGAAAATTTGAAGATGAAGGAGTCAGAAACTATCAAGCAATATTCTGATAGGATTATGGCTACTGTCAATAATATTAGACTCCTTGGAGAAGATTTCAGTGACAGCAGGGTTGTTGAGAAGGTTATTACCACCTTACCTGAAAGGTTTGAGTCAAAAATCTCCTTATTGGAGGACTCGAGAGATCTCACAACCATTTCTTTGTCTGAGTTGGTTAACTCACTTTATCCACTTGAGCAGAGAAGAGCAAGTAGGCAGGAGGAAAGTCTTGAAGGTGCTTTTCAAGCAAAGATCAGAGAAGGCTCCAGCTCAAGTCAGAAAGCTAAGAAGCCTTGGTTTGAAAAGAGGGAAAGATCAAAGAAAGATGTCGGTAGAAGGAGGTTTCCACCATGCGTTCACTGCAAGAAGACTAACCATTTGGAGAAGTATTGCTGGAACAAACCAGACATCCAATGCAAGAGCTGCAAGCAGTATGGTCATCATGAAAAGATTTGTAGAAATCAAGAAAAGTCACAAACTCTGCCAGTACAAGCCAAGACTGCTGAAGATCTTCAAGCTCAGGAGGAGCATGTCTTCACTGCCTCATGTTCTACAACCACAAGCAAATCCAAATGCAGTTGGCTTGTGGATAGTGGCTGCTCACATCACATGGCATCAAATGAGAGCCTGTTCAAGGATCTTGACAGGAGTTTTGCTTCAAAGGTCAGAATAGGCAATGGGAATCTGATTGAAGCTAAAGGCAGAGGTGATGTTGTGATCAACACTAGTTCAGGTAACAAGGTTATTTCAGATGTGCTTTATGTACCTGAAATAGATCAAAATCTACTTAGTGTAGGTCAGCTGGTTAAGAAAGGCTACTCTCTAGTTTTCAAGAATGATTCTTGTGTTATTAATGATATTCTTGGTAGAGAAGTTGTTTCAGCACCCATGGCAGATAGGTGTTTTATGTTGGATGTGAGCCAACTTGAGAGAAGAGCCTATACAAGTTCAGTTGACAATGCTGATCTGTGGCATAGAAGATTTGGCCATGTCAATTTCAGGTCATTCAATTTGCTGCACAAGATGAGTTTGACAGAGGACATGATTAAGGTTGATGCAAATGAGTCTGTTTGTGAAGTATGTCAGGTTGGTAAACAGGCCAAGTTGCCTTTTCCAGTAAACCAAGCATGGAGGGCTCGAGAAAGACTTGAATTGGTGCACTCAGATGTCTGTGGACCAATGAAGACTCCTTCACTGAATTGCAGTAAGTATTTTATACTGTTTATTGATGATCTGACCAGATTTTGCTGGGTTTATTTCATGAAACAAAAGTCAGAAGTGTTTGAAGTTTTTGGAAAGTTCAAGGCATTGGCAGAAAATCAAAAAGGCTGCAGGATTAAGGCCTTGAGGACAGACAATGGTTCTGAATACTTGTCTGAAAGATTTCAGAAGCTATGTGAGCAGGCTGGGATTCATCATCAATTGACCACAGTGTATACTCCTCAGCAAAATGGAGTATGTGAAAGGAAGAACAGAACAGTGATGAACATGACCAGGTGTTTGTTGTTTCAAAGCAAGCTTCCAAACATTTTTTGGGCTGAAGGTGTCAACACCTCAGTGTACCTGCTCAATAGGCTGTCAACACATGCTTTAAATGATAAAACTCCTTTTGAAGCATGGTATGATCTTAAACCAACAGTTTCCCATTTAAAAGTGTTTGGTTGTATGTGTTTTGTACTTGTCCCTGCAGAAAGAAGAACCAAGCTTGAGAAGAGATCAGTTCCTGGTATATTTGTTGGCTACAGTAGCTGCAAGAAGGGCTACAGAGTATTTGATCCTTCAACCAAGAAGATTTTGGTAAGCAGGGATGTCAAATTCGATGAAGGAAGGTTTTGGAGTCTAGATGGCTCTAACACAAGTCAGTTTGAAGAAGAGCAGATTGACAACAATCTGGAATTGGCAGAAAATGAAGTCAGTAATGCCAATGTAGATGATACTCCTGTGAGAGGGACCAGGTCTATTGCTGATATCTACCAAAGATGCAATGTGGTCATTATTGAGCCTTCAAGCTATGAAGAAGCTGCAAGAAGCAAGAGCTGGAAGAAGGCTATGGAGGCTGAAATCGACATGATCCATAAGAATGACACTTGGGATCTGGTAGACAGACCTGATCAGAAGAAGGTCATAGGTGTCAAATGGGTTTTTAGGACCAAATTCAATGCTGATGGCTCTTTGAACAAGCACAAGACAAGGCTTGTGGTGAAAGGGTACAATCAACAGTTTGGCATTGATTTTGAGGAGACATTTGCTCCAGTAGCAAGGCTGGACACCATAAAGCTCCTGTTTGCTTTGGCTGCACAAAAACAGTGGAAGGTCCATCAGCTTGATGTCAAGTCAGCTTTCCTGAATGGCTTCCTTAAAGAGGAGATTTATGTTGAACAGCCTGATGGATTTAAAGTCCAAGGAAAGGAGGACAAGGTTTACAAGCTGAAGAAGGCACTCTATGGACTAAAACAGGCTCCTCGAGCCTGGTATGACAGGATAGATGCTTACCCGTCTAAGCTCAATTTCGAGAAAAGTTTGAGTGAGCCAACTTTGTTTATAAAGAAGTCCAAAGATGAGACTTTGCTGATTGTCTCAATATATGTAGATGATCTATTAGTGACTGGAAGCAGGGCCGATTTGATTCAGGAGTTCAAGAAGAATATGCAAGACATGTTTGACATGACAGACTTGGGAATCATGACTTACTTCCTTGGTATGGAAGTAGACCAGTCTGATCAAGGCATTTTTATCAGCCAGCATGCATTTGCCTTGAAAATTCTCACTAAGTTTCATATGGAAAACAACAAACTAGTGAGCACACCATTAGCTGTGGGAGAGAAACTAAGCAGCTTTGGAAATGAAGAAAAGGTAGATGAAAAGGAGTATAGAAGCCTGATTGGATGTTTACTTTACTTGACAGCAACCAGACCTGACCTTATGCATTCAGTTAGTCTATTGTCTAGATTCATGCACAGCTGCAATACAACTCATTTGAAAGCAGCAAAGAGAATACTCAGGTATGTCAAAGGTACTTTGAAGTTTGGTGTAATGTTCAAGAAAGGAAGTGAGCTGAAATTAATTGGCTACTCAGATAGTGACTGGGGTGGATCAGTTGATGATATGAGAAGTACTTCAGGCTACTTCTTTACACTTGGTTCGGGAGTTTTCAGTTGGAGTTCAAAGAAGCAACAAACTGTTGCTCAGTCTACTGCTGAAGCCGAATACATAGCAGCAGCTGCAGCAGTGAATCAAGCCATTTGGCTTAGGAAGTTGCTATGTGATTTGAATGAAGAACAGCTCGAGCCTACTGAAATTTTGGTGGATAACCAGTCAGCAGTTGCCATCTCTAAAAATCCTGTTTTTCATGGCAAAACCAAACATTTTAAGCTCAAGTTTTACTTTGTTCGAGAAGTTGTCCAATCCAAAGAAGTGAGTCTAATACATTGCAGCTCACAAGATCAATTGGCTGACATTTTGACAAAGCCTCTTGGCACAATCAGGTTTGAATTTCTAAGGAAATCAATTGGTGTTTGTTGCCTACAGCCCAAGGAGGAGTGTTGAACATGAACTGTAAAGCAACAAAGGAGCAACTTGGTGCATTTTGTTTATTTTGTTTATTTTGTTTATTTTTAATATTTGTAATGATAGCTATAATTGAAACAAGTTGATATGCAACTTGGTTTCATAATAATAGCTAATATGCTTTCATAATGATAGCTATAATGCTTTCATCTTTTTAATTATTAATTGGCAAGTTGCCAAATTTAGTGGAAATTGTTAGGTAAACATTCCACTTTTGTAACTCTATATTTTGAAATGAAATTAAAATGGTATCATCATTCGGTTTCAATCAAACATATTTTTTTTTTCCTTTTGCTTGTTAACCGAGAGCTTATGCTCTTGATGCTTTGTGTTTTTCTGCTTGCTGTTTGAAGAGCTTATGCTCTTAGTGTTTCATTGTTTGGTTGTTGCTGCCATTTTATCTAACACTTGTTCGTTCTTATACTTATATCTCTTATCTATCGGTCATTTTTTGAGACATGACCGAATATATATCGATATGATTCATTCTCCTTTCAGCTATTCTTAATGCACATCTGAAAAATCTAAAGTACTGGTTATAATCAAGCACTACATATGACTAGGGCATCTTAGCTATAGGAACCATGTCTAATAAAAACATTAGTACTGCAGCTGTGATGGAAGAAAGAAATCTAATTGTAGGATTCACCAGCTGAGACTCAGAGGTAAATTAGTATTTTGTCAACAAAATATTTCGCAGTAATGATTTCTATAAGTGGTCCTACTACTTTGTAAAACATATTCTTGTGGTGAGATTCCATGTCATGTCGTGTTATAGGCTGTCCGCTGGTACACTTGGATTATGATGATTTTCAGTTCTTTTGCAGAATTAATGCTGTAATGTTAGTTATGCTGTGATCTAGTTAAGTTGTCATTTAGATATTTTTTCATCAAATTATTTTTGTTAGTTTTTTATTGTTTTCCGAGGTTGGGAACGGGGTTAAGCAAAAAGTATGTTTTCTCTTATGATTCCATCTTTTCCATGGCAAATCAATTAAAAGAGAGGCAATGCTTGGTTGTAGCTACTGGATTTGACATCTTCACCGTTTCTCAAACTTTTTCAAATGCTGGATGGGTCATAGAGAATCGAACTGCTTTGCAAAAGGTGGAGTGGATGGCTCCAATACCTTCATGTTCTTGTTGCTGTGCTTATGCTGGTTAGATGGTATTGCTTTGCTGGTTGCTATGTGGGCTGCCGTTCCAGCTTTCGGGGTTGTTTGAATTGTCTTCGTCTTCGGTGGACTATTTTGTTGTTGATGATGTTATTCACAGGACTGTAGGGCCTGCTTGCGTGGTAATATTGTTTGCTGTAATACCTTTTTACCTTCAATAATATCAATAAAATTTTCAGAGCAAATATATATGTCGACAATTGATCTTGGTCTTAGGCATAATACAAGATAACTGTGAATTCTCTCTGATATTTGTGTTCTTTTTGGAAATTAGAGGTAGTGCACATTAGTTACTGATAACGAAAGTTGAAGTGCATGTGGTACAGTGTGAATATCAAAAGAAGAATTCAGATATTTGAGATGCTAGCTGTTGCTTGAACGAATGATGGGTGATGGTTTCCAACTCATCTCGATGCTGCGCACATACAACAACTAAACAACACATGGGAAATACACATATGGGGAAAAGAAATTTGATGAAGTAATACTTAAAAAAAAAAGAAGCTTTTCCTTCTTAGTTTACAAGTATTGATGAAATTATGTCTATATGCTTCGGCACCCCAAGAAGGAAAAATGATATTGATATATTATCGTATAGGTTTTCGTCTTAGACTGGTTCATGCCAGGCGTGATGCATGTGCGTGCGTATGAAAAGTGGGATTAGCCATTTCAAGCAAGCTGGTCCCCAGCAAAATTTTGTCAAATGGTGATAGAATGTTTGTTGAATGGTCTCCAAAAGCCAGAATGGTCCGATTATGGTCCATCTGATCAGTGGGCGTGCACGTGGCAGGCATGCAAGTGAAGGACCAGCAGATGGGTCTATGGAATGAGATCTTTCACTGAAAAAAGAAAAGGGCAGCCGTGCCCATAATAATGTAATGAAGCTGAAAGGGTGCAGTAATTCATGCAACGTTATTGTTATGAAGACGCTAGTGGGTCAAAAACTCAAAGCTGTTAATAAGGCAGATGTGTATGGAGTATTAAACTTTTGCATCTTAGAGAAGTGGCAGGCGCAGTTGAATTTGATAGCAAAATTGCATTGAGAATAAAGCAGGATAAGGTTGAGTGGGGCAAAGCTAATCTGTTCGTCCCCCATATCCCTAAACATCCTCTACCGGCTTTGAATGGCAATTCAGTAGAAGCGACCTACCAAAGTTAGACTTACTGCTTGGTGTTTGAGAATAGATGGTCTTGTGCTTCCTGTCAACCACTCACCCACTGTGCTCGCAATTTAGTTTCTTCAAATCGATAAATTGATTTATTCCAGTTTTGAATTTTTAATCGCAACATAATTAAAAGTTTCTTCTCAACTCATAAATTAGAAAATAATGCGTTTCAGCGTATTCGAATTCAAGTCTTTTTGTATTGATAATAATACTCATAATAATCGATCACTTAAAAATAATTAAAAAGTAATTAATAAAAAATATTAAAATCAATTTAAGTGTGAATTTGATTGAATTGGTTTATTTCAATTGGTCTAAAACTTTTCTTGAATTAATATCTTAATCAATTCTTATCCAATCGATTCGATCTAAGATGTGTATGGAGTATTAACAGCAAGAAGTGTGGCGGCTTGTGATTCCTGATCAGTTAAAACAAAGGTTTTTTCCGTTTCCTTTCAGGATTGGCTTTTCCTTAACCTTTGTTTTAATGAAAGATTGCAGGTTTATGGTCTCACGTGGTCTTGCCTCTTTGGATTACTCGTTTGGCGTATATGGAAGAATAGAAATCTATACATTTTCCAGCACATATCTTGGACAGCAGCGGAAGTGATAAAAGTCTCTTGTTGTTGGGGCCGTCACTACACCTTCTATACTGAAGATCAATCTAAGAGCAAGCCGGGCTATTCCTTGATAAACAATTCAGCTGACAATTGGGTGTTTTTATTCACTGATGGAGCTGTAGCAAGAGATTCTGGCCATGCTGCATCAGGAGGAGTGGCTCAGGACCATGATGGAAATTGGATAGTGGGTTTTAACCGTTTCCTTGGCATGTGCTCCCCTTTCGAAGCTGAAGTTTGGGCTATTCTTGACGGGATCCTCATTCTTCTTAATAAGGGCTATAAACGTTTCATTATTATGACAGATAATCTGGAAGTTGCTGAGATCTTGTCTAATATGGAATTGGAAGACTCAGGGATTACTGTGCTCCGGAGAACTCTTCGTATTTTGCATTCAGCAGGGGAGTGGAGGATAAAGCACATTCCAAGAATTCAAAATTTGGTAGCAGATCGTCTCGCTAAACTCGGTTTAAGTTGGAAATCAAGCTTACAAATTATGGATGAGGCTCCCAAGGATTTTTTAGATTCAATTCAAGCAGATAAAACGAATGGTTGCTTTATGTAACTGATGTTTTTTTTCACCAAAAAAAAAAAGACTGAAATAAAATAATAATAGAATTTACAAATTATAATTAAAATAATAACTTTTTATTCTATTAATAAATAAAAATTAAAAAGCAAGCAAAACAAAAAGGTAAGTCCCTTCAACAAGAAACCAACAGATTAGGCCCAGTTTTAGATTCAGTCACAGCCCGAGAAAGAAGGTGGTGAAGCAGAACCGAAATCCAAGCTGAGAGGACACCTGAATTCAATTTTACAGTAATATGATTTAGAGAAGAGATTGAAATCCTGAATACAAACATATAAATAGTTGAGAATGATTCATCCTTAATGGATTTTAAGAATTTAAATAAACAATTTATCCCTCAAATTCAGAAAAGGAAATTGTCCTTTTTTTCTTCTAAATCAATAATTTATTTATAAATTATTTAAAAGTATAATTTAGATGAATATTTATGTAAGACTCTTGAGAGGTGATTTGTGAAAAAAGAAAAGAAGGATTGATTTAGAGGTATTGGCAGTCCACTTGGGTCCCCAACTCCAAATGACTCTCCAAAACTTTCTCAACACCCTCAAAACTGTTAAGAAATCCTCGGCTTCAACCCTTTCCCCCAAACACTTTCAACACCTTCCCGACTTTATCTCCCACTTTCTAAAACCTTCCACCCCCCTCGATGCCTCTGCTCTCCCCTCTCTCACCCCCACCACTTTTCGTGATATCCTCTCTTACCCAGATCTCAAAGCCTCCAAGTGCTTTCGTTTCTTCAACTTTGTTGCCAATAACCAATCTTTGCTTTCCTTCAAACCCCATCTTCAGGATCACTTGATCCTTATTTCTAGACTCCTGAAAGCCAGGCTGTTTGCCGATGCTGAAGCCATGTTGAAAACTCTGTCTGTTGATGAGAATCTCAGGTACCCTTTTCTTGTTATAGCTTCCGCTGTTGAGAATTGCTGTTTTGAGTCTAAAGTTACCACAAAGTTGTTTAATTTCATGCTTAAAGTTTACTCTGATAATGGGAATTTTAGTGAGGCATCCAAGACATTTGATTATATGAAGGATAATGGGATTAAGATCAATGAGAGAACTTGTACTGTTCATTTAAATACTCTTAAGAAAGCGGATGAATTGGGGTTGGTTTTAGATTTCTTTGGTCAAATGGTACAATCAGGTCTTGAAATTTCTGTTTATTCATTGACATGTGTGATTGATGGAATGTGTAGAAATGGGGATATAAAGAAAGCTAGAGAGATAATGGAGGAGATGTCTGGCAGAGGGATTAAACCTAATGTAATAACTTTTAATATATTGATAGATTCGTGTGTAAAAAGATGGGACTTTGAGGAGTTGGATTTGGTGTTAGGTTTGATGAGAAAAGGGGGAGTAGGATTTAATGTGGAGACATATAAATTTCTGATTGATGGGTATTCAAGCTATAGGAAAATTGAAGCAGCTGAAAGGTTGGTCATGGAGATGCATGACAAGGGTTTGAGAGTTGATACTTATTTGTTTAATTTGATGATAAATGGGTATTGTAAATTAGGAGCGATAGAGAGTGTGTTATTGTTGTTAGGCAGAATGAGGGATAGAGGTGTAAAGCCAAATGCTGATACATTTTGCCCTATAATAAATTGGTACTCTAAGGTTGGAGGAATGGAAGTGGCTATGAAGTATGTGGAGGAGATGCAAAAGATGGGATTTGAGTTGGACAAGGTTATGTATGACATGTTGATTGATAGATTTTGCCAGAATGGAATGGCTGATGAAGCTTTTGAGTTGCGAATCGATATGGAGAGGAAAGGGTTTCAAGCTGATATAGCTGTATTTAATCAGATGGGGGAAATATTGTGTGAAACTTATCAGACTGAGAAAGCAAAGATGCTTATGAACATAATGATTAAAAGGGGTATATGCCCGAAGATGGTAAGCTTCACATCTGCAATCAGCTAATAGTGCAGGAGTGGGGATGCTGCGTCATGAGACTCATAATGTTACTCAGTGACTTGGAACTTATTTGATTTGGTTGAGCATTTTTGTATCAGATGCATCTAAGTGCTCCAACGCCAATATATACAATGTTAACGTAGGATTCGTGTCTTGAATTGACATCCTAGATGATGTAGTTCACCCGCCTAATTGTTTATGCAATAAGATTTGTATTCCAATTTCCTCCTAGACAATTAGCATTTCCACTTGTAAAGAATTATTGCTTTTTTCCTGCATGTTTTCTCTCTTCTTTCTTGTTGTTCACCCTTCATGCTAAGGTTGAGTGAAAAACTGGAAGGAAAAGTGAAAAGAAAATAAAATTTGAGTGTGTTTGGTATTCAAGAAAATAAAAGAGTTGACTATTTTTCATTTTAATACATAATAAAAAATTATAAGAGGAGAGAAATGGAGAGATGTAAGTTCAAATTTATGCAAATTTAAATATGTTTTATTTATTTTTCTTTCATATTTTTTCAACTCTACTGAGTAATGAACAGACAATTTTGTTTTTTTTTTTTAGATTTTACATTTTTCCTACCTAGAACGTCAATGAAAAAAAATGTATATATAGTGTTTTTTATCTCTATATTTTTTTAACTTGACAGAATGGTTAGAGCACATATCCATGAAGGTGCTAAAGAGACTCATACCTTCACCGTCTCTTTTTTCTGTGAGTTTAATTTGATTTCCATGGTAGCTTCATCACTGGTTCTTATTACAATAACCTGGTCACCGCTTATTGCCCCTTGGTCAAACTCAATTTCAATGTGGGGTTTCTGTAAACATTGAACCAAGCAAGCGCAGGAGTGATTAGCAGAAATCATGAGAAACAAATAATGGCAGCATGGGTTTATAACAATAAAAACGTATTTGACGTTTTTGTAGTAAATGCATTGGCATGTAATTAGGCTTTTAGTATTTGCGTCAGATCGAAATTGAAAGAGATTCTCTCTCAATAATTAAAAAGCTCAGCACATAAGATCAATGCCCATATTGAAGATGGAAAGTTCTAATCAAACATTTCAGATAGTGTAGGCTCATTCATGCTCATAGAGTAGCTCATTTATTGACAAAAGAGGGCTTAAAATGAACAGTACGGAGCTACTCTGAAACATGAATGGAGAACAGTTTTCTTTGCTCCATTTATATACATGTTGAAATCTTCCATCATCACTGCGTTGTGAGGATTTAGGTGCGATGAACTAGTTGGGCTTGGAACTATTTTATTTTATTTTGCTTTCTTTGTGTTTCTTTTTATATAAGTCCTGTTGGCATCCCACATAATGATTTTTTTTGGGGGGTGCTGGCGAGGGATAAAATGGTTACTGGAATCCTCGCTTTTTAAAGCATCATTGCCCTTTCCCAACATGAGAGTAAATTAAATGACCCGGTAAATTACACAAAGCCAGGAAAAGATTAGTTATAAAACTAAAATGCGATGAACAAAATTTGTTCCGCTAATTCTAAGGAGCCCCAGAAAGAATGGGATCACTGATTATGGATCCATTATTATTCCTCAAGGGCGGAATGCCGAGGGAGGGTTTTGTTGTCTGCACATTACCTAATGACAATCCCCTCTCATCCTTCTCCATAACACCGAAGGGTGGTAATAGCAGAGTGGCTCAGACAACTGCTCTCCTCCGCTTTTATGGTAGGCATTCAAATTGTTGTTATATTGATCCTCTCTTGTGTGGATTGCTTGGTCCCACACATCCTGCATTGCCAGGTCATCATACTCTTCATCCGACTTTGTTGACCCCTCATCAACAGAACCTACCTATACAACAGAAATCAATAAAATTTTTAGTAGCATTCATTCCCAATCTTAAAGCTGTAGGAACTTAATGCCATTTCAATCATTCAACTTTCACAAAATGAATGTCATAAAACAACATATATAACGAACTAATAATAACTCCTCTAGGTATAATTGCGTAGCTTGCAAATTCTCTCTAAAACCAATGTCATTATGATATACATTTTTCATCTCTTGGACAATCTAACACAAGTTCATTGTCATACCTCTTCAAGGTCTCGTTTGTCACCGTCATCACTAAAATCCTCATCACTGTCCACCTCGGGTGGATCGTCAACTTCTTCATCACTGCCGAACACTGAGTTTTCCTCCATTAGCTGTCAGACAGAAATAGAATAAAAAAACTGAGCCTAATATAATAAAGCAATAATAATTAAGACTAGTAGCATTAAAAGTAAATTCAGTTTTTTTTGTTCATCTCATTTGACATTTGCACATCAAAGATAACTACAAGCATTGATAAAGAAATTTCTAAAAGGAAAAGAAAAAAACTGTAAGATACTACCTCCTTTGAAGGACCATCAGACATTCTTGGTGAGCTGCAGCAGGAAGATTGGCATCTACTGCCATTATCAGTCCCATCAAATCTCGACTCATCTACACTTCCAGCATGACTTGTGCCTCCATCACTAGGCCAGGCACTAATTCCATAGTGGCCAAATTGAAGATTAACAGGTTCAGCCTTGCTGATTGTTAAAGGTCCATACAAGGGCATGCCACTCAAACCCTCAGTTCCATGGCCAGAGATGGGCCTCCCATTACTATCAATGGATTCAACTGACCAAGCCTTCGCCACAGATCCATCTTTGTTAAGAAGAGCCATTAGTTGCCTAGAAGAACCACTCCTGTGGATCAATTGAAACATACCCTTGGAGCTCAGTGAATTGGCAGCACACTGATTCCGGTATTCCTCATCAATGACAGTGACTGTATTTGTTATAGGATCATACAGTGTCTCCCCAGCTTCGCGCCTACGGAGGCAACTGAAAACTGTTGCATGTATGGCTGCCACACTTTTGTCAACATTTGTGTTGTTTATTTTGGGGACAAAATGCTTGTCAGCTCGTTTACATAGATAATCTTGTATTGTCCTGATATTCCTTATATACTTCACATACTTATTTTTAGCAGGGTCCAATGTCATGTACTTCGCACGAACTGCAAATCTTTCCAAGTGTTTGTCTTCATTTGTAATGTAAATCATGAATGGTATGATTGAGGGGTGTTTCTTCATAAGCCCCATCTGCACATGAAGATAAAGAATAAATATAAAAAATAAAAGAGGCAATGAGATCCGATGGCAGGGAAACAGCCAAATGTCTACTTACAACAAAATTAAGGCTTAGGTGAACACCCTCGACTACTACAGACTCTTTCCTCTCTTCCCATGCAGTAATTAGTCTGTCTAGACTGTCAATGACCATCTCACTTTGTGCCTTGAATCCTTCGACTGCCATCTGTCTGGGACCGATCAATTCAGTACCAGTAGAATTACTCTCCCCTGGCCTGGCATCAGACTTGCCAGCTGAAGTAAGATCAGCTAGCTCACTCTTCGACAGTGACTGAGAAATGCCAGCCAACTTTTTTGCTCTTTTTTTAGCCTTAGCTTCTGTAACAGCCACAGGATCCAAGCACTCCCCAGCATGGTAGGTTGAAGCCCAGAGTAAAGGATTTTCCTTCTCATTTACAAAACTCCGCATCATGTGACGAATAGAGTCTGTTGAAATCACAGTTGTAATTCCCAACCTACTACCCTGCATGTAATTATCAAAAGCACAAAGATTAGCGATGTAAGAGAATGTAGTTAGAGAGCCACTAGCACCACGCAAATTGTAGATATGTAAAATAAAGATACCAGCAAAGCAGACAAAGTAGATTTGCCACAACCACTAGTGCCACACAACAGCACAGTAACAGATTCCTTCTTCTCTCGGATTCTGCAATGAAGACCAAATACAATTACAATGGGAGACAATACACCTTACATTAAAAATTTACTTGGTACTTGTGATAATAAAGAAAATCATGCTTGAATAGTCTATCTATTGAAATATATTCTAGGAATGTTTTGTCATGTCAAATAAGACACAATAAAAAAGTGTGAATTACAAATCTCCATGCTATCACAACACAATCACCTCTAGAAGTTTGCAAGAGAAGAGGAAATTTAAACGAATTGGGGCATATTCCCCATGCAAGAATTGAATTTATGACATACATTATAGCAATTTCTTATTGCAAGTATAAGTAGTCATACAATACCTGCATGCCAGAACCAAGTCAGCCCTCTGGTTAGGACCAACATACTTGTATTCAGCCAGAGCATCACAGACAACATCTAAGAAAGCTTCTCTTTTAACAACTACAGATGTACGTCTTTTGTACAGCTCAAATGGTATACCCTTATTTCTATCATCTTCGTTTGAAGTTAAACGGCTGCCTGCCTCTGCTCTTTGGAAGTCATTAAAGTTAGAATAGGCATCTTCCTTTTCAGAGTTCCATCTCAAACCATCAGAATTCAATGTCTCACTTCCCTGTTGAAGAAGTGAACTGTAAGAAGCTTCACTTCTTACCAACTCAAAAACCCGGCGGCTAATCTGGTAAGAAATACAGAGAATGCATTCAGCAAGAGGATCCACTTTCCATAACAACTAAGGAACAAGAGAAAAAAACACTTATGTCAAACTAGAAAATTAAATATGAAACGACATATCTCAACAACACAGCGTAAAAGCAGACAAGAATTCTGATTGAGGAAATGACCAAGCCTCAATCTCAACATGCATACATACATAAAGCAACTGATTCTAGTCTCAACCTCTCACTGAAGATGATAAGGAAGATTTCTTTCTCCCAATTGGAAGCAGAAAGCAATTTACAAATAGAAAATTAAACAGACAACATGAATATTATTAGGCAATAAAATCACTAGGGCCCACATCATGACATGGTAGAACAAGATCCAGAACCCCGCGATGACAGCTAAATGGAAACAGATCAGAACTAATTCCGTCATAATTGATTTCGTTCATTTGCAGAAGTCCCAACAAATTTTCCGGAAATAAATAGGAGCATCTCGTTTTTAAAGGTAGAATGAGAAGTTATATTCAGTCGAAATTCTATGACAACGACAGAAAGATGATTCTTTGACAAACTGAAGCAAAAATAAAATAAAATCGCTGCTACTATCAAAATCTTAAAATATGATAGTTTTGACTCGGCATTAAAACTAAAAAGCATATAAAATTGGAAAGGAATTTTATGAACACGTTATCAGAAATACAGATCTAACAACTCAGCATCCACATTTTAATTTTATAATTTCATAAGTATAGTTTATCAATCGATCAAAAAGGGAAAAAAAGTTTTATCAAACGAAAAAACCATAATTCGCTGAAATTTAAAAAAAAAAAAAAAACCTTGAAAGCATGACGAGCTTTGCAGCCCATGAGTTGGAGGGTGCTTTGAAGAACAGGACGCGTGTATCGGAACGACGACGTCTCCTTGTCCCTCTTCTCACCTTCGTCGACCACCACTATATACAACACCTTCGCTAACTCTCCCATCTTCAGTATCTCTGCGAACCAAAATGAAAAAAGAAAAAAATAAATCAAATCAGGACGTCAACGTTGTGAAATAACGCAATGCAGGATAATAGATGAAGAGCAGTAGAGAAATCCAACCTGAAATTATATACAGCGAAATCACCTGAAAAGAAAAACAAGAAACAATTGCCCGAATGGGGAAGAGTGAGGAAAAAAAGGGGGACTTTTAGGGTTTATTTTGTCTATGACTCATGAAATACGAGAAAAGCCAATCTGAAGTAGGAGCGAAGAAAATCAGAGGGAAATCATCGGTAGCAATGTGTTGATGGAGTCATCACTATGCCACGAATCACGCGAGCCTTCCACGAGTCCCTTATTTCCTTGTACTTCTTTTCTTGTCTTCAATGCAAAACCCGATCGGAGGAAGGAAACAGACTGATATCACCTTCTGTGGGAGAAGGAATTACTTTTGGTTTTGAGGGAAGCAAGCATCGGGAAAAAGAGTATTTATAATTTGTAAACAGAAACGGGTAGGAGTGCGGGCCCTTCCATTCTATTGGCACGTGTAAGATGAGCGGCAATTGAAGTAAAATCTAAATAGTATAGGGCGTAAAGACGAAAATCTTCGCTCTCCTCGTCTGGCTTCAAGTAATTCTTCAATCTTTTTTTTTTCTTCACAGCCATTCTTGAATTTCACATCATCTAAAATTCTAATTGCTGATTTGAGAGTGTTAAATTATCCGATTTTAAATTCAAATATCAGATAAAAAGTTAAAATACTAAAAGTAGAGAAATTGACTACTGTTCATCTAATTCTGCCCCATTAACATACTAATCAAATGCAATTAGAAATAATTCATTCCCGCAATTACATTATTGTTTTTCTCTTTGAAATTTACATCATTGACTTTAACCGCCCATAATTAAGGGAAATCATTTTGCTTTCTCTTTTTAAATTAGTTAAAAACATCAAGTGAGCTTCTTTACTTTTTTTTTCATAGAACCGAGTCCAACTCAATCCAAGGCAGCGTTGAGATTGATAATGTAAAGTGGTGGAATAAAATAGCCATGTATATTTTAAATAAATTATAATATTACAAAGTAGTTTGTTGTTCTCTTATTTCCAAAAAGAACCAAAAAAAAAAAAACAAATGTTAATATTTAACCCATCCACTACCATCTATAATTTGTTTCCCACTTTAATCAATATCTTATTATACATTTTGATGTTATTATATAAATTGTTTTGCTCACATTATTTGTATATCTATTGGCAGGGGCGTAGTTAGGGGTTGGTAGGGACTCGACCACCTTTAAAATGATTTTTTTTTATTTAGTTCCTTTCAATTTTTTAAAATTTTAAATTAATAAAGTTAAAATTGCACTTTGGTCCCCCAAAAATGTTAAATTTTTTATTTAATCTTTTAAAAATTATAAAGATATAGGTTATTAAAGCAGGGCAATTGTATTTTTATTATCGTAAAAAATATAATTTAATCTCAGCCCCCTAAAAAAAAATTTTGACTTTGCCTTTGTGTATTGATAAAATTGTTAATAAAGTTGGTGTACAAAATTAACTCAATATCATGTCAATGGAAATGATAATAACATGATAAATAATTGAAATGCATTTAATATTATTAATAAGGGAGGAGATAAGTAGGGGTTCTCACCTTAAAATGGAAAATTTATGTTTTAGCCCCTTTAAAATCTAAATTAGTTTTTATTTTAATTTGATACATATTGCTTATAAGTTATTATTAGTTTCAAATATTATGTTATATTATCTTTAAATGCACACATATTTTTTAAATATATAATTTTCACACACATACGTAAATGATAAAATTTATAGGTAACTAAAGCACAATTTTACATGTAAACTCGCGTATTCAAACAAACCAAATATCCAAGTCATGAAAGTGTTTAAAAAAAATATTATAGTTAATGACATTATATTAAAAACAATCCTATAGGACTTAAGGGATGGTAATAGGTTCGGTTCTCGTATCGATCTTATATTAACATTAATTGGCAGGGTATTAAAGATGTTAGTTCAAGACATTTGATTTTTAGTAATAAAATTGTTGAAACATGGAAAGTACACTTTCTCCTTTATTGTTATTGAAGTTATAAGCCCAGTATTTTATTTGGTGAAAATTGTTAAGATATTTTTGAAACATAGCCAATGGTGAATCCATGAAGATTAATGTGTTTGAAGAATTATTAACCATTGAAAAGTTGACCAAAACAGTATTGGATTGTGTAACGTGGCTCTGGGCAAACCGGCCATGAAGAGGAAAACCAGTCAAACCAAAACAAACCCACTTACTTACCCTATAAGGTTTAATGAAAATAAATTAACCTTTAAAGTTTATTTATTTAATTTGTTTAAAGCTGCTTTTTTTTAATGAATTTTATTAATTACTTATTATTCTTCAATTTTTGTATTCAATCATTTTAAATTTTAAAAAAATTTTTAATTATTATTAAATTAATTTATAAGCTACATCATGTTCTAATATTATCATATGTTAAATATAACATATTTTTCAATTAGTATATATAAACTTTTTGTTGAAGTTACAAGTACAACCATATTGCAATTACAACAAGTACATGCACATAACTATATAACCAAAATTAATCTTTAGTATGATCAAACCAATAACTATAATACATTCAAACTTAAGTATGGTAAGAGATAAACGAGAATAAATATGCACTAGTATCCTAAATATGATTTACAAACAGTGAGACTAGAATCTAAATCATAGAGTTTTCAGAGTTTTAATCTTGCCATTAAATTCCACTCACAAAATAAACATTAAAAGATGGATTCATCTTTACTCAAATAGTGCGATTAAAGTTGTCTCAAGAGATGTTGCTTCCGGTAGAGTGATCAAAGACAATCAAGGGAGGTGGATTCTTGGATTTAACAAAAGGTTGGACCAATGCTCTGTTTTCAATGCTGAACTTTGGGATATTCTAGATGGTCTGCTTCTTTTACAAAATAGGCACTGTAATAAAGTGTTGATCAAAACGAATAGCATGAAGGTTCTTCAAGCCATTCAGGAAACTTTCACATCGACATTTACCTAAGCTCTTATCAGACATATTCATCAGCTGTTGCAGGAAGTTAGTCAATAGGAACTTGAGTATATTCCTAAAGAAGAGAACTCAAAAGCTGACTTTGTCACCAAGATAGCGTTCGAAAGGAATGAAGGCTTATAGCTATTTACAAAAAAAATCCATTAAATTTTACTAGATAATTGTACTTAACTTATGTAGTTTTTTATCCAAAAAAATATATCATTGGTTGTAAGTTTATTTTTAAAAAAAATGTTATTGATGATAAATATATTTTATTTAAATTTAAATTTAATTATATATATTAATTTTGAGACATTTTTTTTCTTTATTCCTTTACATAAAAATACATCTCAATATTAATATGTAATTGAATTAAATATTTAGTTGAAAATAAAAATATTTTTATGAAAAACCATATATTTAATTAATTAAAACAGAAAATAATAAACAAAATAGAAAATACATAGATAAATAATATGCTCATAATTATCTTTTTAATTTATTTGAAGTTCCATGGTTGGTTTTGTAAAATTTGAGTAAAATGGCCACAACAAGTGCCCCCACTTGGCTTAATCAACTTATCTTGAACAATAATCAAAAGAAAACCTATCTTGAACGAAACTATCAAATATTTATAAAATAATCCAATGCATTAAAAAAAAACTAAAATGATGAGGTATCTATATTAATATCGCATAAGCTCTTAAAATACTCGTTAACGTTATAATTAGAACAATTGGATATTGTTATCAGTCATGGACAACGACCAGGCACCTTGTCGTTGTGCTTTGAGTTGTCAATCTATGCTTTTTCATATTATAATGCCAACTTTGGTGCGACATAACTTGGAAAGTGTAAAACACGGTTTGAACACGCTCACGGTCTAATGCAGTAGGGGAGAATTTGAAGGCTACCTCATTGCTCTTGGCTTTACCTTAACGACTTTAACTAATCCCACCTTATAAATAAACAAGCTACGTTATCAACCGCCCATCGATATGACCTGCCTTAGTATTAAAGTCCACTTGAGAGAGTTAAACTGGATTTTCTTTTCCCTAACTCAGAGGGGAATCCAGGTGCTGGCTCGTGCTTCGGCCTTTTAAAATAAAAAATTATAATTTTAGCTCTTTAAAAAAATTAAAATTTTAAATTAGTATTTCATTTTATCCCTTAAAAAATTTCCCACTTCACACTGCCCTAACTCCCAACAAAAATATATATTAAATTGCAGTTCTCTCCGTCTGACTCTGCAGATGATTCGATAGGATAGGGCGATGGGTCGCCTTAAGTTATGCAACATTCCTAGCTCCCACGTTGAGTAGTAGACTTTATAAGTTGTTCGAGATAGTGGATGGTTGGTATCCTTTGATTTCCTATTAACTTACCAATATATATATATATATTATCAATGTACTGACAATACCACATAATTAAAATTAAAATTAATTTTTGAATTTTTTTCATTGACAGTGAATGCTGTTGTAAATAATATATATATAGATATTATATATTATATTATATAAAGTATTTTCAAATAAAATATATATTATTAAAGTTTTATGTTATTTATAATATATATATACAACAATCACATATATATATACAATGGAAAAGAAAGAAAAAAATATGATATAAAATTAAATACAAGTGTTTTTATTTCAATGGACACAAGTATTCATAGAAAAGGTTGTATCATTTCAAAAACCACGTAGATACCTCGTAGTACTTTATATATATACACAATAATCAAAATTGAAAGAATTCTAACTTCGATTTTCATTGACAATTCTTTGTTACGATGGTAGTTTAAAATGAGGTATTGATAGAAAACTAGGAGAATTTGTTCCCTTTTATGGTGGAAGTATTTGGTAAGTTTCTTTATTATAAAGATTAGTTATATTATTAAATAGATAAATTTTGTACTTGTACAAGTAAAAAGAAGTAAATAAGGTTAAATTTAACATTTATTGTTTAAATATGTCATCCATTATTACATAAAATTAATATTTTATATTTTATAATTGTATAAATGAAATTTTTTGGAGTTGAATTAAATATATATATTTCATATAAATTTTTAAATAATAACTGTTTATTAAATTTAAATAAAACCATTTAACAGTAGAGAGACTGATTTGAACAAGCCCTAAAGTGACCTCACATATATTTTTACCTCAAAATATTTGAAATTTTAATGATTACAAATGTAATTTGCTATAGGTTATAATGTCCAAATTAATACTCAAATTTATCTTTTACCAAACATTTAAGTCTATTTTTTTAACACCATTAAAATAAAATGATATAAACCAATCAGATTGTTATACATACCAAACATGGTAAGTTAAATAATAATAAAAGTATATATAATCGGTTTTTATATAAAAATAATTAAAATGTGAAAAATTAAAAAAGATATAAAAATATAAAATGAAAATGAAATATTTAACAGTTTTGAATGTTAGTCAAAGCCTTTCAAATTCAGTAAATTTCTTTTTATAATTTTTTGAAATTTATATATATTCTTTATTTTTTTAAGTTTTAGTAAATGTTTACATTTTTTGAGTTTTTTAAAATTTAGATTTAACTGACGATATGTAATGTGTGGCACGAGTAAGTTAATCGTGATTGATTGGTATCATTTCAACTCAATAGAAAGTCAAATTTAAATGCCAAATTGGATAAAAAATTAAATGTCTGTTTAAAAATTGAAACTAAATTTAGGTATGGATAAATATATCTGCCCGTAAAAGAAATAAGAAAGAAGGTTTGAATTTCCGAGTGTGAATAGTGCGGTTGGCAAAAACCTTTGACGAGGTAGGTAACAGGACTAAACTCCAAATAAACCATGGGTACACAATCCAATGCGATGGATGAACTTAACTTTCGTCCCCTTCTCCACTGGGAAAAATTTCCAAATATTACAGCGGTGTTGGCGCCCCCATCCATGAGTCTGCGCCTGTGCATTTCATGTGTTTATTTTCATTACAATTCTTATAAACATATAACATTCAACCAATACTAATGAACGCATGTTTAAAATTGTAATCTGCTTTTTGGAGAAAAAAATGAGTAATGTGTTTAAAAACTCGTATTATAATTAAACTGAAATGGATACACATTTATTGTGTTATTGTTGTGGCAAATTACCCTTTTACCCAGGGGAGATGGATGGCAATAACAATAAAATTGATTGTAGTTTTGAAGAATATTGACATCGTCAATTCGACAGGTCTTGACTTCCAACAATCAAAGAGAAAGTCATATATTCCATACCCAAAACAAGGGGCCCTTCATATTCTACAATCTAAGATAGAAATAGAATCAAAGGAAGATATAATAAAGCTTTAAAATGTCTACTAAAACATTGTTGTAATTATAGCAAAGCTAAGAAGAAGATGGGAAAGTTGGAAAGATACACGCAAGGTATACATTAAATCTTGAATTTAAATGAAATTTGGTTTTGTTTTTTCATACAATCTATGTGTATGATTTATTTATTTATTTTAATGTATTTATATTTTTATATTTTGATAAATTTAAAAAAATGCTTATCCATAATAAAAACAATAAAATTAGAATTTATGATGTCATGATTTTTATTCTCTCAACTTAGATCACATTTAATTTTTATATAAAATTTTAATTAATATGTTATAATTTAATATAATGAATATATGAACAGAATCTATTCTGTTAGATTCTCCATTATACGAAAGTTCACTATCTACAATATATATAATTTTCCTTGGTTGAAAATGGATTGCAAAGAAAGCATCGGTGGTGGAGAGAATCGTTGCTTTAATCTGCGTTTTCAACATTTTAGCAAAAAACATTTAGCCTTTAGCGTGAAGAATATTATTGAATGAAAAACCTGCACAATATGCTTTAAAAAGACCTATCCAAGGATAACATCTATACTCTAATTGCTAGTTAAATATGTTTTTATTTATTTAAAAAATATAAACATAAATAAAAATGAACATGATGCATAAAGAAACATAAGTGAGAGACTTGGTTCCTACATTGCTACCAAAATGAACATACCAGAATTAGAACATGAAATTCAAAAAGGTAATATAAACAGGGTTCGGAATAAGGCGTTTTTATATGATTTTGAATCAGAAAAAGCGAAAGTTATTTTGAGCTGTTGGGCAACCAAAATTTAAATTTTCTCGGGAATCAATCACATCCAAAGGGAATATATATACTTTATTACTAGGAGGCACGCATATGCACACTTTCCTTTTTCTTTTCTTTTTTTCTTTCACACACTAATTTAAATAACCTTCCAATTTGTCATTCAAAAATTCCTAACCATTCACCCTTTTTAAGTTTCATTTTTTGCTTCGAGTTATTTGTTCGTCGCAACTTCTCCACCATGTTTTTCATAATTTTATTTTATTTTATCCAGAATTCGGTGGTTTTATTTTGTCCCCATTTTTTATTTTGTATTTTTTTTTGTTTACTTCACATTTGTTTTCTTTGAAGGCAGAGGTAATTTTAATTTTTTACTTTTAGTCATGTTCTGACATAAATGTGAGATTTACCAATACAAGGGTGACGTCAATTATATTAGGAACCGATCTTGAAGAGCTTTATTATGATAGATAATAGTGATGGTAATAGATTCAAGATGATCAGAATGATAGGTCATTTGAAACTTGATCTTTCATGCATCGCTGATGTGGTGGGTCTCTTGGGACTTTTGACAATTTTTTCTTACTAGATCGATATTCATCGTCAGATTGATTTGATGATGGCGAGACTAGGATACAAATTTTTCACAATTTAATCAAGTTGATGCATTTTTAGTTTGTTTTTTTTAATTAATCATGTATTGCATTTACTTCCATTTGTCTATTTTTTTTTAGATTACTTTACTGACACGGATATTTGTTTATAGCAATTTATTTATCATTTGTATTAAGTGTCATGTCTTTCTCATGATTCCTATTAATAACAGTATTTTATTAAAAGAATAATCTTCCAATTTAGAACTGGGACCACATGTGATATAATCTCACAACTAATTTCATTTAACTCCACCATTTTCTTAAGAGAAAGAGATGAATAGGATTAGGTTAATTTTAACCAAAAGCAATAAAACCTTAAATTTCAAAAAATAATTGTTGAAATATTTGAAAAATAAACATTTATTAGTTTGAATTTTGTCACTTAATTATACAATTAAAGGAAGCGGGTATTTGGGCTCTAGTGTTTAATTTATTGGCCAAAGTTGTTTATCACATATTTACGATTTAGTATTTAATCTTCGAGTATTACTTGTTAATGGTGTGTTGTATAAAAAAAAGTAAATATTTATTTTTTATCAACATTTATAAATGCATTTGTTATATAATTTTGTCTTGAGATTGAATCATAAAATTGTTTATTGAAAGTAGGTATCTACTTCTATAAATATATTTATTATATAATTTTATTTTATCCCTACAATGTGGATATACCGTAATTTAATCTAGTTATTATTTAAGAATTTGATTAAATTAGTGTCACTCATCAACTAAATTCTAACTTAATCATGAAATTATTGAAATCATATTACTTTTATAAAGTAATAAAGACTATTTTAAAGATGTTGTTCATATAAAATCTAAAAAAAAATACATACACAACTAATTGAATACCAAAATTATAATATTTTTATTAAAAAATGAGCATTATATTTGGTAGAACTCACGTACCATTAATAGGAGTAAATAATTACCACGTATGCAAACACCACTAGCATACAATTCCAGTAACTCAATCTCACGATATGAGTACAGGATGAACATCCTTAGCAAACGCTGGGTTCAAATTTATATATATCTGAAATCTAATTCTCTTTTTATAATTTTGTATAATCTTCGAAGTTTGTATATTTTTTGAAAATTTGAAAATATACAATTATTTAAAAGAAATTCATATGACAAAATGTGATATATTTTAGCCTTAACAATATTACAAGAAATTACCAAAATAATGGAAAAGTACCAAACCAGAGAAAAATAATAAAAGTAACAAATTGAAAGATGTAGGCCATTCTTTTCCATTATAAGGGAGAGGGAGTTGAGGCACGTGAATCCGTCTGTCTTGTGGTTGTTGAACTACTAGAATGCAGCTTGCCGAAAAATATCACACGCTCTTTAACTCGAACTATCAATGTTGACAATGTGTGAATAAAGCCTATCCCGTCTATCAAACTTACATTTGCACACATCCCCATTTGTTTCTCAACTTCACGTGTATTCGAATCTAAAAGAAGAGGTTAAGGGTCATTGTCAATCTAGTTTTGGCTGTTCCATGTGATGCATAATGGAGCAGTTATCACCCACCAGACCTGCTTGTCGTGATAGAAAATGCCCAAACAGAGAGTTTTATAAACGCATTGAATTGGAATCCGGAAAGGGACGGGGACCATGGCCAGCCGCACCATAGCTTTCATAAAACACCAACCATGTGATGTCTAATAGATTCTTATCTTCGAACCTCTTGATATCGACTTGCTTTAGAGGATATTCACCACGTGAGACCAACGTTGGAGAAAATAGCCTACATAGATAAATCGAGCAAATTTTGAAAAAAAGAAAGAAAAAAAAAAGAAAACGAAGGAAAAACATAATTGAGGCGATGCCTGATTTGCATGAACATTTACCTCTCAAGAAATTAAAATCTTGAATAGTTGGAGGTATGATGTTATTATTGATGGTTATCATATACCATCAATTAATGTCTGAAAAAAAGTTTGACGTGCACTTGTAAATTACTGAGAATTGTGTTCGAGTCAGAGCCGTTGTTTTTAATTACCCTACATCTAAAATGCTTTTAAGGGTCCAACAAAATTGAGTGGCCCTACCCTAAGTTGACTTGCTCATCATGTCTGGTAGAACTGATCAACGGTCCACCACTAGGAAATAAGGGGGTGAAAGTAGAAGCCTACTTACCACTGGATTGAAAAAAAAAACCATAGGAAACGGATTGTAGCTTCCTACAGCTTTGCTGCTCACCAAATACTTCGATGGAGTTCTCTGTGTCTTTAGGTTCTACCACCAAAGTACAAGTAGCTTTCATGTTGCAACGTTTGTTAACTTCAAAATGATGCAGGCAAGCAAACCTAATCATACTCTTTCACTTCCTAGGAAAACTTCTAAAGCAAAATCAGTGGTTGAGTTGTATGTTTGTAAGCATGAATCGTAAGCTTTATATTTTCGCAAATCCCAAGATAAAGCTGTTTCGTTATTAGTCCATACAAGAGAAAAACAAAAATAAAAGGAAAATTTTCTTACAAGGACAATCTCTATTCATTTGGCATTTTCTTGTGATTCACGGCAAGAATACTGCTCTTCATCTTCAGAAAACCTAATGAGCGCATATATCCTACTCATTATACAGCAAGACCTGATGGAGCAGCGGCGGCGGAAGCCTTTGGCTTGGGCTTCTCAACAACAATGGCCTGAGTGGTAAGGACCATTCCTGCAACTGAAGAAGCATTCTGCAGAGCACATCTTGTTACCTTTGCTGGGTCAATAACTCCAGCCTCCAGCAAGTTCTCAAATTTGTCTGTCATAGCATTGTAACCAACCTCCCATTCACTACTCTTCACCTTCTCCACCACCACCTCACCTTCCATTCCTGCATTTTGAGCTATCAACGAAGCTGGTGCAACCAGAGCCTGCATGCAATAAAATGAATCAGTATAGTTTTATATTTGGAGCATTAATGTTCATCAGGTTAAAAGCATATGGTATGTCACGAGTACCAAGTCTCACTGACTGCAGTTCACATTTATCGAACATGGTCCTTGAAAGGGTCACACTAAATAGAATTTTCATTTTGACACCAAAGCTTCAGCAAGTTTACCTTCTGCACAATGTCAGCTCCCAAGCGCTCATCTGCGTCTTCAAGCTTCTCCTTAATTGCAGGAACACAACTTGAAAGATGAACTAATGCAGCACCACCACCAGGCACAATTCCTTCCTCTATGGCAGCAAATGTAGCATTCTTCGCATCTTCAATCCGTAGCTTACGATCCTCAAGTTCAGTCTCTGTTGCAGCCCCCACCTTAATGACTGCAACACCACCAGATAGTTTGGCAATCCTTTCTGCCAATTTTTCTGAATCATAGACAGAATCTGTCTGAACTAGCTCTTTTTTTAGTTGTGCCACCCTAGTTTGTATCTCATCCTTTGAGGCTGCCTCAGCAATTAGTTGAGTCGAATCCTTGGTAATGATCACCTTTCTGGCTATACCAAGCTGCTCACCTGAGGTATTCTCCACGAGCAAACCCAAATCACTAGCTTGGAACTCAGCACCTACAGTTTAGATAATGAAATAAACACTATAAATCATGGCATAATGTTCCATCAGAAAAATAGATATTGTAACTAAGATACCAGTCAGAATGGCAATATCTTGAAGGAGAGCTTTTCTCCTTTCACCAAAACCAGGAGCTTTAATGGCTGCAACATTGAGAATGCCACGCAGCTTGTTCACCACAAGTGTGGCCAGAGCCTCTCCACTCACATCCTCAGCAATTATAAGCAAAGGAGATCTTAATTGAGTGGCCTTTTCTAACAGGGGAATGATGTCTTTTATAGCTGAAATCTTTTGATCAGTTACCAACACTCTTGCATTCTCAAACTCACAAACCAATTTCTCAGGGTTTGTTACAAATTGTGGGGAGATGTAACCTCTGTCAATCTGGAAGTCCAAAGAAAAAGAAACAAAGATAATTCGAATTAAATCAGGCTTCCAACTGCCAACAAAATATCCAGGTTACTTCTATCAAGTGAAAAAGAAATAATATCAGTGGGTTACATATCTAAAACAAGACATACCTCCATTCCTTCCTCAACATCAACTGTGGTCTCAAATGAGGACGATGACTCAATGGACAAAACACCATCAGGTCCAACTTTGTCAATTGCATCAGCAATCATTGTTCCAATAAGGTCATCATTTCCAGAAGAAACAGAAGCCACAGCTGAAAAGCAAAAAGCATAAGTATTGCATTATACAACAAATAATAAAGAGAAGCTTGTTCCTTAGTACCTAGTGGCACATTGTTTTGGTGTGAGAATACGATTTATAATTGTGCAAAATACCTTTGATATCATCACGACCTTTAACAGGCCTGGCCTTCTTTTCGAGTTCTTCTACCAACCCTTGTACAGTTTTATCGATACCCCTCTTTACTGAGACTGGATTAGCACCAGAGGTAACACTCAGAAGTCCTAGTTTGATTATTTCCCGTGCAAGTACGGATGCCGTAGTTGTCCCATCACCAGCAGAGTCATTAGTTTTACTAGCAACCTTCATCCCACAGCCAAAGGGCAACAAAAGATGTCAGTTCCAATGACCATTGTCAAGGTGAGATTCAAGACTTATCAACAAATATAATCAGGAGAACACTAAAATGATTATGGGACCTCTCTAATAAGAGCTGCACCAGCATTTTCCATGGCATTAGGAAGCTCAATTGCTCTGGCTATAGTCACTCCATCATTGACTACCTTTGGACTTCCATATTCATCCAAGACAACATTCCTCCCTTTAGAATACCCAAACATGTTATAGTTAATACAATTGATACTAGCAATCATTTAAAGATAATACAAAAGCAACTACAAATTTTTTAACTTCTAAGTTGGAGAATAACGCATTAGTTAAAGGCATGTACATGACAGAAAACCACTAAATTGAATTATCAAGACAAGAAAATGAAAGTTGAAACAAAATTGAGGAAGCAATAGACTTGATCTGATGAGAAGGATCAAATCAGCATACCTTCATTAACCAAGAAGTGAGCTATTTATACATCAATGAGCTAAAGTACACATGCACAAAATCCACCAACTGAGTTAGTCATGAATCTAACAAATATGGTAACAACTGATCTCACCTGCTTTGACCACAGTCACTGTTTCTTGACTGATACTCTAACAATACATATATACATGAAACGATTATGAGTCTGAACTGCACTCTCTAAAACATGCAAATCACAACATTTCTGACATTTTATTCTATTCAAATGTAGGGATAGCAATGGAGGGGGCCCCAGGGGGGGGGCGCAGATATTTCTAAATCCACTACCGCTCCACAATTGGCATGCTCTACTCCCCCACCCGCCCCGTTCCACTATGGATACATAATCTTGAAAATCACTATCATTTCCATGGGTGTTTGGATGCATCCATCCCCACCCCACTCAACTTCAATTTAATTTTTTCTATTTATCTTTTAGTTTTTCAAAATTTTCAATCATTTAAACTGTAAGAAAATATTTACGCATAATTCTTTAAAAAATGATTTTTTCTATATTATGTTATTATAATTCAAGGAGGAACGTGCAATTATCATAATCGTTCCATACCCACTATGTAAAAGAAAAAATCCACCCAGCCCCATCCCACATCCACTTTCAAACAAAAAATATATATACTCTATCAGGGACGGATCGGTTCGGAATCCATCGAGCAGTTCGGATTTTGCAATCCTATTCGAATGAGCGGATCAGCTTATTATTCCTTCAGCCAGAAATAGAGTAGACTAACAAGATTATTTAAAGAAACAATGAATAATGAACTAATGATGGGGAAAAAGAAAGTTACCCCTAGGACCAAGAGTAAGGCCAACAGCATCAGCAAGCTTATCAATGCCAGCTTGCATAGCAGCCCTCGAGCTCTGGTCAAAAGCAATTTCCTTTGCACAAGCTCTCACACCAAATCGGCTATTTCCTTGCCTATAGTTTACTCTTTGGTTCTGGCGCTGATTTCCCCTCCTACCCAGACTCCCCTGCAATCATAAACAACAACCCCATTAGAAACTCTAAAGAACACACGTGTTTCATCACTTCTCCAATACCCAGATACAAAAAAAAAGAATAAGAAGAAGAAGAAGAAGAAGAAGAAGAAAAGTTCCAAAGGCATAAGGTAACACTGCGCCTCTCAGAAACCAGTGTTGTAGCAGTTAACAGTAGGGAAAATGAAATGAGGGAATGAAAGGAAATACCTGTTTTGAGGTGCAAAGAACAGAAGCAGAAGAAAGAGCATTAGCAGAAGCCATTTTCGAAGACCAAAAAGGCAAACTAAGATCACAAAAAAAAAGGCGTTATTTTTCTTGCTAGTTTTGAGAGAAGGTGAATAGGGAGGCAGGTAGGGAACTAATAAGTTGCAAGTACGTAGTGTCTTTTCCGGTAGGGTTTAGCTTTCTTTCTTCCCTTTTTTAATGAAGAAAGAAATGCTTCTAGAACCTCCTTCCATTTCTTGCCGCTCTCTTCTTTGATTGGGCCACAACGTAGTAGAGCGACCAAACTCATATTTCGAATTTTAGGTTAAATCATTAATCTACTACCAAATCAAAGTTTGCAATTTTATTTTAGAAAAGTTAATTTCTTTTGTTTAATTATAAGAAGAAAATATCAAAATCAAGTAGGATTAAATATTTCAAACCACATAACAACCTAATCTAAGCCAAATAACTCATGACAAAGAAAACCACTAGCAAAACAGTTTGTGCAGCATCACCATGCAATTTTTCTTAATACTTAATACTTTTTTATTTATTATATTTACTGATACAATTGTTCTTTCTTGGATTTAATTTGAAGGCTTTATCGGATAATTACAAGTTCTATATGAATTTGTTTAGATACCATAAGGTAGGATAAAATTAGTGTTACAAATAAAATTCTAAAATAACAACCCAAAAAATAAAATAAAATCATCTCCAAACGATATCACCCATAAACTTAAGAGCTGGAACACCTCTTATCTCTAAATCAACTAAATCTGCTTCAATTATCCTCAAGTTGGCAAGTTCTGGGTCATTGCGGATCATGTCAATGGCACGCATTTGGTCCTGTATCATAACACTCACACACTTAAGCGAAATGCACAGCTCGTACAATATGCAAACAAGGCAGCAATTTTTGGATCATGATTTTCATGGTTTACAACTAGTATGCTGAAGAAGAAATTAATCTTACCTTCCTTTTGGTACTGCAAAACTTGCAACCAGATACGGATGGAGGTAAAATCTGGTTGACAATAAGTCTGTGAACAGGTACACATTCTTTCCTCAATGATGCATGCAGCCTAGATGACTCATTTATTGCCATTACCTACATAAATGAACCAATTAGAGATTCACATAACTCATTTGCATAATTAAAAATTAAACTTCATTCTACTTGGTTTTGTTTGATAAAGCCAGCCCAACATTGAGGTCGTTAAAGTGTTTTGGAGAATTATGCAAAAAATAATAATGCATTGTTAGTAGTTCTACGGCAAAATAGCTGCCAAAGAGTTTTGCTAACCATCTTCCAACTCAGCTACAAGTACATTACCTAGTCAACAAGTTAAGCAGATATTTTATTCTAAAAATGGCACGAATATTTGATTGATCAGTACACAGAGAATGGTAGTCACAACGTTAAAAGTTGCACCGTGTCGACAAGAAAGTGAAATCAAGGTCTTACTGATGGTATGGTTACTATAACAAACTCTGTGGAATTGGAATCCCGGAAAAGGTCTCGCACTTTGGTCATCCTCTCCCTCAGTTGCTGTAGTTTGTCAGGCTACATACTCCAAAAGATAATGGTTAGGACTTAAATACATACCAAAACCTTCCAAGGAGACATTTGTGCTTACCACATCCTGCTGTTCTGCTGCTTTCCCAAGAACAGATTTGAAGGTTGAAGCTGCTGAAGCTAACTTCTGCTTGAACTGAGTTTCACAAAATAGATCAGAAGCAGATTATATCTACTAGGTTTCGAGCAAGGAAAACAGATAAGTTGATCTGATCGGTGGGATCCATACAGTAATGACTCGAGAGTAACAGTACTGAAGCTTCCAATTTTATTATACCTTCATAATTTTCCCAATGGATGCATCCAAGAAGTCAGGCAAGGACAAAAGCCGAAGCGTATGGCCCTGTAAAATATTCAATAGAAATTAAAATCATTCACCAACTTCAAAAGCAGTTGAATATGCTAAAAGGTTGTCCACTGACCGTGGGTGCAGTATCAAACACTATCCGGCTAAACATACTGTACTGTGATGATTCAACAATTTGCATCACCTACAAAGCAGCTGCAGGGTTAGGATGAAAAAAAGTCCCAAATGAAGGAAAATAACATAAAAAAGTAATTAGAAATGGATCAAGGCATATACATGCCTTGGAAATTGCTATAGCTTCATCTAAACCTGGCGGAGGGGTATCCAACAGCTCTCCTAGTTTCAGATCCCCAAACTTCAAAGGAGCAACCAAAAAAATGTCAGGTGCAACAATGAAGGAACAAATCTCAAACAAAATTGAGATGCCGCTGGTAGGTTAAAGGTAAAAATTAGGGAGAAAGGATCAGAACTAGGCACAAGGGGCTATACATGGGCCAGAATGCTGCCCAGAGTAATAACAAATGTTTCACTATTGTTCATCATCTTAAAATTGGTTTGAAGGAATCAAAAGAGCTTTACTTTTTCTCTTCTTTAATCTACTTCAGGAGCCAAAACAAACTCCACTCCCAGAATCCTGGTTAGAATAGAAAACTATGAGCAAAAATGTTAATTAAATCACCATTATGACACAAGTCCATTTACTTGGAACATTATGTTGTTCGCTAGCCAGTAGCAACTCGAATTATCAAAACCTCATGCAAGACATAAATTAAGTTGTAACATATCCTTCTTCCATTATAATGATGATAAACATAATGATAGTCACAGCTTATAAATGTAATAACGTGCAAGACTTGTATCCACCTGATCAGCAAGCATCCCAAGGCCCATGTTATTCATAAAATCTTTGACAGCACTCCCACCATTCTTTTGACTTGAAGTTCGGAAATCCTCTTTAGCTTTCTCGGGATTTATCTGTCATAATTCTAAGGTTTAAAAATATGCAACAAATAATGAGCTAATGTGAAAAAATTCAACCTAAAACCATACACCTCTAGAGCAAACAAAGGAGAATTCAATCCTTCAATAGGAACAAGATCCCCTCCTGCCAAATCCTTGAGATAATGAAGAAAGCAGATTGTTAAAGAAGGGTCCCATAAACTTCCATTATCAAGCATTTTCTATTTAGAGTTAAAAGAACAGAAGCATATTTACCTGGGCAAAAGAGTCACTTAAGGAGTGAGCAGGATCAGTTGAGATGACAATGGTAGGGTGCCCGTGGTCTGCAAATTTTACAGCAAGGGAAGCAGCACAGCTTGTTTTCCCAACACCTCCTTTCCCACCTAGGAAGTAATACTTACGCTGTGGTCCAATGACCATCTCATCAAACCTAGCAGCTGGATCAACAATAGTTGCTACAGATCTCACTGCAACCAACAACATATAAACAAATGTCAGCATACTAGTTCTAAGGCAATTTTACTTAAACTTCATTTTGCCTTAAATTTGCAGTGTGATTTGCAAGAATACCAAATGAGCTTAACTAACAAAGAATCCTGCTTGAACTGAAGTATCCGTTAATGGTCCACACAAGCTAGCTGTATAAGTATATATAGAATTTATCACAGTAAAGATCCCTCGTTTATGCTCTGGAGTAGTAACACAACAAATTTCTAATTGCCCAAGAATGTTTGAAACTCTGAATACAGTGAAACTCGGAAGCGTTTCCCATTTTGTCAATAGGGAAAACAACCACTACAATCAATCACCAAGCTGATCACTTATGATCAATTGGGCAAACAAAATACACAGTGGTATAAATGAGAAGATGGGTTACCTTGCAAAGGTACAGTATTTGGTCTTTTACATGTTAGAACTGAAACAGAAGTCAAACTTGCTGTGATTCTATGACAAGGGATGTTGTTTTGAGGTTTGGGCATGTAATGAGACAGCGTGATGAGAATCAAGTTTCCTGGAATACGTGAAATAGAACGGAGACAACGAGATAACATCTTAGAGTTGAATATGGGTACCACAAAAACCTGGGAAAATATACGATTTCAATTGGAAGTTTAATTTGACTGCACTTCGCCGTGAGTGTGATGATGCAGAGGAGACAATGCCAGGGGCGGCAACAGCACGGTAGTAACTTGTAAGGGTTTAATTTGGGTTTAAGGAATCGCCACGTCATTAGACAGAAATCGCCACATGTAGAAAGCGCAAACCCACGTACTTCATTATAAGGCCCTAAATTAGATAAATGTACTTCTTTTTAAAAGTTGATGTCAGCTAAAATTTTCATCCTTTTATATAAAATTTATAAAGTTTTACATCTTTTAAATTTGACATTTACTTTTTAAAATTAAATTTGGCTCTTAATTTAAGAAAAAAAACTAAATTTTACCTTCAATCTTTCAAAAAGTATCAAATTGTTATTTTTAATGAAAATACTAATTAAAATGTTAAAATTTTAAATTTTATAGCATTATATGGTAATCCACATATACTTCATTCTTTTTTTTAATTTTTTTAAAATTTTAAATTTTGTAAATATTTTTATAAAATTTAAATTAATCATTAACAGAGCATAAAAGATAAATAATGTCATGTCAATATGAAATTTTTATGGACTATCATGTAGGTTGACAGGCCAACATTATTAAAAAATTAATGTTTTAATTAACATTTTCATTTAAAAATTCATTTGACTATTTTTGAAATATTAATGGCCAAAATTAACTAAAAAAATAAAGGCTGATTTAATAAAAAATTAAATGTTGAGGACTAATTTTATTGTTATGTTTATATAAAATATATAAAAATCAATTTAAATTTTGATTGGACACTCATTTTATATTTTATATAAAAAATTTAAAAAAATTAAACTAACATGGAAAGTAATGGAATTTGAACACAAACCATCATAATTACTATAGCCTAACTTAACCAATTTAGCTAAACTCTCATTTGTTTTTAGAATTAATTGCACTAAACATCCCAAGTTATGACACTCATTTTAAATTGGTTTCCAAATTTTAAAACATTCTAATTACATCATTAAATTGTCAATGTTATATCAATAAAGTCCTTCCATTACTAAAATCATTAATTTAACCATTAAATGAAACGTCAAATCTTATGTGGCATAATTTAAATGATTTTTTAAAAATAAATGAATATCGTAGAAATGATGTTGTAAAAATAATGGTTTTGAGGTTTTCGGAACGATTACAAAAACTATTGTTCACTCTCTTCTTTTTTCGATCTTATTTTATCTTTAGTTTTTAATTTTAAAAGTTATGCAACAACCTTTTATTTTAATTTAAAATTTTCAACTTTTTATTTTTCTTTAAAATTTTCATTTTAAATTATGTCATATAAGATTTTATGTGTCATTAACGGGTAAATTAACGATTTCAATAATGGAATGACATGATTGATATGAAATCGACAGTTCGAGATATAATTAGAACATTTAGAATAAGAATCATAATTTGGAGATGTTAAATACAATTAACTCTTGTTTTTAATAATACTTTTTATAAATATAATTATTATACAAAATTTTTCACTCACATAATGAGCATACAATAATTTAGTATCAAATAATTTTTGTACATAGTTAGCAACATCACATTTATATTACAATAAATAGTTTACTAAGTTAATATAATAAATCTAGTTATAAAATTATTAAAATACTTTACTTTTAAAGGTAATTAATATTATTATATGAATTTTTTATCTTTTCATATTTTATATAATCTAAAAAAACATTTGAAAATTCAACACATGAGTAATATGTCACTCTATTAATAATTATGTATTAAAATAATTTTATAAATATATTTTTTAATATAAAATATTTTGGTACACACAATGTAATAAAATTTAAGTAATTTTTAACCCTATATTTAAACAAAGCACGAAATTAAGAAAGCTTTTGATAGCTGCGGTTCCACTAATTTGAAAAGATGTAATTCCCATTTAAAGTTGAAACCAAAAGAAAATGAAAATGACAAGAAGAATAACCCCAGTTAAATAAATTAAAATTAAAATGTATGGTTAGTGATTGTATTTCGATAAAATTTAAGATTTAATTTTTATATTTAAAATGGTTAAAGATTGTTTTGATTTAAAAATCTTAATTTAGGCATTAAAAACGTAAGTATTTTTTTGTTAAAATATGTTATTTTGGCATATTAATTATGTTGTCTTCATGTGATTGATAGAAAATAAGGACAAATTATTTTAATAATTTAAAATTTAATTAATTTTATATTTTAGTTTTATCATAAAGAAATTATATTCGATATTCTACATTACTTGTAGACCCTAAAAAGGAAAATCTCAAATAGAAGGTATAACAACGAAGTTATCCTCGAAAAGACCACGATTGCAAGCTACGTCAAAGCAAGTTAAAAAAAACCCACTTACCGCCATTGTGTGCTTTACAATCTGCACGATGTCCCACTCACAAGTGAGACGGTTAGCCCAATTCCTGAAAGCTCCAGTTCATCTTCACCTCCACAGTTCTTTCCATACTTCTCTTGATTCTATGTTTCAAATAATAGTACCTCAACACCAACCAGCCACTCTTTCTTTGAGTTTAAGCTTTGGTCTTCCCCCCAACCCCCCCTGCCTTCATCAAAACCTGCTCACCCCTTTCTTGTTTGTAATTAATGTTTCGTATCCACCCATTGGTTGGTCGGGTTGAAAATTGAAGGTATTCATGGCCAGTCAAGCAGACTTGTCTGTTAATAACATGTCCTTGGAGATTGTAAGTTTGGCTTCTTAATTTAATGCCTCTTTCGTTGGTTCGGTATAATACTACTATATCTATGATTCTTGAATGTGGAAATATACACTTTTATTCAACCACTTTATATAACATGTTTTTGTGATCTCCTTCATGTTACTTATGGGGTTTGATTTTTGGCCTTTTTTTTTTTAAAATTTGTTCATTCATTTTGCCTGCTGCTTCATTTGATTTCACCTTGGAATTCCAGAGGAAAAAGAAGCTCAGCGGACAGCAAAAGAAAGAGGTGCTTGAAAGAGAGGTATGGGAATAAATCATCTCTCATTTTTCTTATATGTATATATTCTATGATTACCATGGATTTTCAACAATAAAAATGAATCGATATGATTCTGATCCATCATCATCCATGTTTAAAAGACAGACATCCGTTTCCATAAATGTTTGACTGCAACTGTGTGCAATAAATACATTATTATTGATAGCACAAAACGTTGATCGTTTTCCTTTACTTGATTAATGAAAATGAGAGAGAGAGAGAGAGAATCATGGTTTATTAATTTTTCACTTTTAAACAACCAGTTCTCCCTGGGAACTCCCTATAATGAGTTTCTTCTCAAATACTCAAAGGTATTGCAGGCATTATCATTCCTTTCTCCTAAAACGCAATATTAGCTTACGGATTTATTTTCAGAATTAGGCTTTCACTTATTTAACAAGGTTACACACCAGAATGTGGATGTTGAGTACACTTACCAATTTTGCACATGATGCCAAAAATAAATACAGAAAATAATATAATAAACATGATATAATTAATATGAAATATTTAACACCAAGTATTTTCATGTAGTTAAAGTATGAAATTTATACACTAAAAAAGAAAATGTGAGACACCAGTCACACCATATTACTATATTTGAGTATGCACGGTCAAAACCCATTTGCCAACATCTGGATTGCAATTAGCAAGCACCGGATCAGAGTGGCTTTGTCTCTTGTCCAGAAAGGGCAGTTGTAAGGGAGGATCAACTATTCTATACCGTTTTTATGCCCTTGCGTATGGCCTATAAATTTTGAAGATATGGTTTTAGACCAGTTTCAGCTGCAGGTAACTTTTATTTAACCATCCAAGAAATGGTATTTTCAATTACTTTACAGCGCTGCAAATGATTCGGTATATCTAGTTGAGTAATTAGAAGTGCATGGTTGTTAACGCAAATCATGACATGTTATGATTTAAAGATGTATAGAATACTTATCGTTGGTGTCAAGTTTTCTTTCGGTTGGCACATCTAAAATATGAATGAAATGCTAATGTAAATGATGTTTCTTTTATATTTATAGATCTCCATGCTTCAGAAAATGCTAAATCAAGAAGAAAAGATGCATGAGATTCTAACACGAGTACATCATCAAGAGGCTGGCTCTTCCATCTCCATCCCCAATTTCCTCCCTCCAAAGGCAAGGCTGTTCTTTCCCTATTCCTTGCATGCATGCTTTGAGGGCATATTTGACTTGACTTCTTAAGTTCTCTTCATATTATTAATGTATGGTAGGAAGAAACATTAGACAAAAGAAGCATTTAGTAAACAGCTGAGTGATCAAATCCATTATCCATGTTTAAAATTTTACAGACGAAGGAGCTGTTAGCAGAGCTGGCTATGGTTGAGGGTGAGATAGCTCGTTTAGAAAGCCAAATAAGCCAACTTCGACTTGATCTAAAACAGGAAAAGGAAGCTACCAAGGCAAAACAATGGCAACCTGGGAGTCTAATGTCTTACCTTCAAGGCCATCCATCCACTACATCTAACCCAAACCCCATTAAGCAAGGTGGTCAGGAAAAGGTGGTTTTTGAGACAAAAGCTTTGCATTTCATTAGCAAAGCTATTAAAGGGGATTATACTCTTAGCGACTTCAGTCTGAACGAGAGAATGGACTCAAGATTACTTTCTGAGCAGAAAGAAAACCAGTTCCAGGGAGAGGTTAAATTTCAAGAGAGGGTTCCTAGGAAAAGCAGTTTGTTGAAGGCAGCTTCGCCTTTACGAGACCTTCGGCATCCATCGCCCAAGGTATGGCCCTAGTTATTCTGTTTCCCAAAGATTCCGCTGAACCTGATATGAAGGTTTTTGAATTATATTTTGTGTATACTGAGATTTTTTTTTCTTTCAATTTCCAGCTAAGGGAACGTATTCCAGAGTCGAACTGGGACCTCCCGCCGAAATCTCTATCGAGTACACTGCTTTCAGAAGAGAGCAACCAGAATTGGCATCCCAACAAGCTATCTGAGAATATCATGAAATGTTTGAACTTTATTTTTGTCAGGCTACTTAGAACATCAAGAGCAATGGAACTGGAGAAATCAGGCCCTATTACCAGGTTTATGAGCACTCCCTTAAGCTCAAGAAGCTTTAGGGTGGAAAGTACTCTAAATCCAAAGTCAAGCCTTGGGTCACAGAAAGAATCGAGGCAACAAGACCCCTATGGTATCTTCGACATGGAAGAGTCTATTCCAAGGGACATTGGCCCTTACAAGAACCTGGTCATATTCGCATCAAACTCAATGGACCCCAAATGCATTTCAAGTTCTATTCCTTTACTTAAAAAGCTAAGGTCTGCTGCATAATCTGGATACAAGTCAAGTTCTTATAGAAATTATTATAAAAATTTCAGAAGCAACAGAATGAAGAAAGGCAATTTCTGATCCATTTCTCTGTTTTCCATCTTCAGGGTGCTGATGAGCAATCTCCAGAAAGTGGACCTGAGATCGTTGACTTACCAGCAAAAATTAGCATTCTGGATCAACATGTACAATGCCTGCATCATGCATGTATAGTATGGAAAAGAATTTACATTTCCTTTTGTTTATTTCTCTTGAGTGGGGGTCTTTGCTTGGTTTGTGCTTAACCTTACATTAAATGTTGTGCTGCTTTCTTTTTATTTAAGCCCCCTCCTTTTGTATGTGTGGGTTGACATTACTAGTTACAGGGATATCTCCAATATGGTGTGCCTAATACCCCAGAAAAGTTTTTGACACTGATGAACAAGGTACATTCCTAGTTAGTTTCCTAAGTGCTTCTGCATGTATATCAAATCTTTCGCCAAAATAGCAACATGACAATGAGTTTCAGGCAAATCTCAACGTTGGAGGCAACACAATAAGTGCGCAAGCAATGGAGCACTATATTCTGAGGAAACCAGCATCTTCAAACATGAAAGAGGTACATTTTTAACACTGTTCTGCTTCTGCTTGAGAGTTTGTCCTAGTTATAATAAAACCATGATTTCTCTAAGGCTTATCAGAAGGATGACAAGGATGATCAAGAAGCCATTGTCCGCAAACTTTATGGACTCCAATTGATGGATCCGAATGTCACATTTGCCCTGAGCTGCGGAACTCGGTCTTCTCCTGCAGTAAGTTTGGGTATTAATTTTGGAACTCTTTCTATGGCAGATGTACCTGATCCAAAGAAACTCTTGAATAAATTTCCGTGGCAGGTGAGAATATACACGGCTGATGGAGTTGCAGCTGAACTGGAGAAATCAAAATTAGAATACTTGCAAGCTTCAATTGCGGTGACCAACACAAAAAAGATTGCACTCCCTGAGCTTCTGCTTCGAAACATGTTTGATTTTTCAGTTGATATGACCTCATTGGTCCAGTGGGTTTGTCAGCAGTTACCCACATCTGGTTCACTAAGGAAATCAATGGTGGACTGCTTCAGGAGCCACAATAGTGGCAAGGTATCCATCACTGTGGAGAAAATACCATATGACTTCGAATTCCAATATCTGTTGGCAATGTAAACAAGATTGTTTTCCAACTTTCCTTTGTTTGTCATGAAAGAAAATATGAAATTAAATAAGAGAAAATGAACAAACAGCTTAAATAATAAGAAAAAAGAGAATCAATTTCTTTACATCTTCCCATACTTGTAGATCCATATTTCTCTTTAACAAAGCAAATTCGCAGTAACATTTTCTAAGATTGACCTAATTTGCAGTTACCTGCTGCCTACGGGACAATTATTCTGTTTTCCTAATATTAAACTATTGAGATTTCAATTTTCAACCCAAAAAGCAAATCAAAATCTGTATCTTCGTTTTCTCCCACTTCTGTCAATATCTAAGGCGAATCATTAACAAAGTCCTCTAATTTTTTTAAAAAAAATCATTTTAATTTGGAAAAAATTTCTTATGCCATTAGAAAAACAGTATGAATTAAAGAATGAGCCGCCATATATCCAACTCATCTGGGTGCCAAGGAGACCGAAATGCCTGTTGGAACTTTTACATTATCCAACCAAATCCTCGACTCAAGATAAAGTTTGGATATCTTCCCTGCCACGCGTCCCATATCAGGCCGGTTATCAGGATCCACGTGTACGCAATCCAACGCTAGTCGTATCAACTTCTCCGCCACCTCAACTGGAAACGAATCATTCATCCTCCTATCAACCCACTGCCTCAACCCTTCCCTTCCCTCCGCCATGGCTGCCGTAGCAGTATCTATCACAGATGTCCTTAGAAAATCACCGGTTTCTTTGTCGTATCGGTATTTCAACGGTTCCTCCCCGGATAGTAGCTCCAAAATCACTACTCCGAAGGCGAAAACATCAGATTTCTGTGTCACGCTGCCGCTGGATCTGAATTCCGGCGACATGTAATCTCTCAACCCTTCGAAATGCCTATCTCCACTATCATATCTCTTCAATTCCCTAAAACTCGCGTTACTTTCTTTGATTTCTGTTTCTCGTTTCGAAGAGCCGGTTTCTAGCGTTTCGATGGCGTCCGTTTCGCTACGAAGCTGTGTCGTTCCAAAATGGCAAATCTTGGCATTGAAAAAAGGCTCTGTGACAATAATGCTACTGCTCTTAATGTGATTATGAACGATGCTGAGATTTAATCCGGTGTTATTGTGAACATAGTCGAGACCGTGAGCGAGGTCCGTAGCGATTTGCATTCGCGAAATCCACGTCGAGAGAACAGTATAGCTCGGGTTTCTAGGGTTTCTCAAGCACTCAACGAGATTTGATCCTTGTATGAACTCATAAACAAGGTAAATATGATCGCCGGATATGGAAGCGCCGAGGAGTTTGATTATACTCATGTGATTGCTTCTACAAATGATGGACAGTCGTTCTTTCAGTTGAGACGTCTGGATTTTACGGCGAAACTTGCGTTGGAAAACGACAGTATCACGGCCCCTGAGGTTGCAGCGCCAGCAAGCAGCGGCAGAGACGGCAGAGGAGGAAGTGGAGGAGTAGCGCTTGGCTAAGAAGTTGTTGGTGGCAGTTCGGATTTCGGTTATGTCGTAGATGTGAGGATTTTCGGAGAGGGATTCGCGGAGGCTTGAAAGAGAAGATTGACATGACAGCGAGGTATCCCACGACGTATCTTTCGTGTAAGATGAAGTGTTAGTGTAGGCTGCGGTGGTGGGATTAGATTCAGAAGTGGAGGGAGATGGGCTCAGGTGACTCGCTGGAGTTCGAGGGAACTGAGTCGAGCGAGTTCGTGGAGTTCGGGATGAGGTAGGTTCCGACGTGTTGGCTCCCATATTTGGTTCTGCTTCTAAAGAGACGAGGACGAAATTGAAAATTCAACAAAGCAAAAAAGGGCGTTGTTCTTGGATAATAATAAATGAAAATTTGGTCAAAAGCAAGCAGAATGGACTACGGTTATTTGTGATATCAGCCAGACCAAAAGGCATGAATGAGGTCGGCCTGCTGCTAACCTACGCATGTGCAAAAGGCGCATGATAGCTTGTAGATACTATTCGACTACCTATCAGATCCGATGACTCATAGAGAGTTTAGATAAAAATACTAAATTTAGAAAATGAGTTTAGATAAAATTTAAGGCTGTTTTATATGAGTTAAGTCTTAGACAATAATTTTATGTTTAAACTCAACTCGACTTAAATATATTATATTATAAAACATGATTATATTAATTATATATATTAAGTAATAATTATATTTATATTAAATTATTAACTTGATAATAATTAAATCATTCCTCAAAACTTAAAAAAAAATTTATCCAACTAAATAACTTAATTCAAACTATAAAATTTTAAATATTATATTTAGTACAATAAAATATATTATAGTTATTTGTGCATTTTAATATAATAAAACATTTATTATATTTGTGGTGGTATTTTTTTAATATAAAAGTTTTTAATGTGTTAGAAAATTTTTATTTTAGCGTTTATTTATTGCATTATATATTTTAAAAAATTTGTTTTTAAATAAAAACTAATCTAAAAAATCAAATATGGGCAGGGCGAGTTGGGTCCGATTCAAGTTTACCTTAATTTCTTAAATTGAATTGGGTTGAGCACGGACTTGAAAAATTAATCTAAATATATTACATGAACTCTACCCATGAGCACATCTAGATTCTACTCCCCGTATGAAGGAACATCCCCCCCTTTTCTTTTTTCTCTTTGAGTAAACATGTCATCTTACAATAAAAGTATCATGGATGCCCTTATACTAAAAGTTAAATTATCTTTTGCTCATTTTATTAAAAATAGATAAATTAGTCTCTATGCACTAGATTAAAAAAATAAATTGGTCTTTTTGCTAATAAAATCCGTTTTTACTATTAAAAATTGGTCTCTATAAGCCAGCATAAGGTACATGGGCAAGTCACGTGTCATTGTTTGGTTATTCTGTCATTAGCAGTAGAAATAGATGAATTTTTAAAAAAGACCAATTTACTTTATGATCTAATATATAGAGACTAATTTACCTAATTTTCTAATACAAAATACAAAATACAATCTAAAATATAGTACAAAAACTTTTATGATATTTTTACTCCCAATCATCGTCTCATTTAATGTCGAGTTGGTTAGAAAATGCAGTTGGGGCTTTTAGTAAGCGAATTCAAAAGCTTCGAAAATGGCTATTACTATTTCAATATCTTTTCAAGACCATATTAATCAAAGTCTGATATTGTTTAGAAGGAGATTAGTTTCAGCATTTAGAACTTTGTGGTCAGAAAGTAAAGTTGATTTATAATATATATATAATATATCAAATGAGGGAAATGGGAACAAGGATGTTAAGAACAAAAGTTTGAATGCATAAAAGTTATTTGACGGGTTTCCTGAACAAAAAATTAAGGCAGTATGTTTATTTGAACCTTAGAATCAACTTGACAATGATTTGGTTAGGTTTATGACCCAACCTTATATTGTAAAATCACAAGTGTCTTACTTTACATCATTACAATTTTTGTTGCGCTAATCACAATCTGAAAAGGTAAAATCTCCAACTAGACTACAGTTTTACTAAATCGGTTTGAATGCGCAAGTGTGTGCACAAGACAGGAGGCATGAGCTAGAAGCCTTGAAGTGACAAGTTTGACCAAAAGCTTCATCTTGGCGGATGAATTAGATTCATTTATGCGAAGAAACTGTAGCTACCGATGATCCTTTTGACAAATGGGTTGCAACTTGTTTCAATGTGACAGTTAACTACCATGCAGTGCTTTCATACATGGAGGTCAATAAATGGAGAAAGGCGTTTTTTGTTATATGCGACACACAGTAGCTGCAATTTTATGATCTTTGCTTGAGTGGGGACACTAAACTCTTGCCTTGGAATGTTGGAAAACAATTTTGCAAAAGATAGGCTCTCGATGCCACTACCCAAATCATTTTCAATCTCCCTTAATTTTCAATAAGTGGGCTCTTCCTGCCCATTGCAGGCTCTAACAGTAACGCGTCTCTGTTTCTGCTCATACGCTAATCTAATATGTGATCTTCCATAGTTTTTAAACCTTTCATTTTATTCTTGTCCCATTCAAATAATACTTGATATTTCCACTACAAATATGTGATTCTCCCACAACACCTTTTTTGCAAGACACAAAATAGAACGCAACTCTTGTGCCCTGTCCCTGCCCCTGCCCCTGCCCCTGCCCTTCTATAAAGTCATGTCATGTTGTATTATGCTAATCTAGTAAAGTGAGTATGGAGAATATGATTCTGCAGCATTTGTTAGACAATTATTGCTCAAGTTTTACAATTTATAATTGTCATGTGTATTTAACCTCACCATGAGTAATTATTATGAGTAAATTTTATCCGATTTTTTATTTGTTTGTGTTTTATATTAATTTGATCTTATATTATAACTGTTTAAACATATATTTATGATTGTATTGTACTTTTAATTATAAAAAAACTTACCCAAGATACATGAATAAGTGTTACAGAAAACTTTTCACTGGCATAAAACAAGTCACTTTTTTCAGGCTAAAATTAAACCTGAGACTATGGCCCGAGTAACGTTCGCAATCCTTGCATTTTTTATCTAATCTCTGAACTGTCCGCACTACATCAGACCCATCAGCATCAATGTTCTTACAAGATAAGATGGCAGATAAGAATGCTCTTTAGTACATTTTACTGTAGCTATATACTATATAACCATTAATAAGGTTCCCAAGAGAGTAAATTGCCGCAACGCCCTGGACGAAAATCGATCTCAATCTCAACAGTTGTATTTGAAGAGATATTTCTCCATTTTCGATCGTCATGTTCGTAACAAGGCTTCATATGGGTAGATCACCTTGGTTTGGGTTGGGTTTTAAGGAATTTTAAGTCACAGACCTGGGCCACACAACTCATAGCTAGGAAATTAATGCAAACTGTGGTGGTCCTTTTTTATTATTTGTACCAGGTTGTTGACTTGTCTAGTCTTTGCAATTGGCTGTTGTTTTATTTTCAAATGTTGGAGGATGAATTTAACATTATTATTGAATAAGATATTTTTGAAAAAAAATGTGTTTTTTAAACTCCAAAAATTAACCTAAAAGAGAAACATAAAATTTTAACTTCTCATTAAATTTTTTTTTCTTTTAAAAAATGCTTCTTAAAAAAAGTGCTAAATTGGTCATTAATTCGTTTCGTAGGACAGTTAGATAGGAACACAACTTTTCATTAATTACTTGAATAAATATCACCATGTTCCAAGCATTTATTATTTTCATTTTTTAAAATTTAATCATTTTTTACATTGATTTTATATACTTCTTTTTTTCTACACGGGAGACTTTTTGTATTCTATATCACTCAATGGTTGATCTGTTGACTTGTAAACTACACTTTGTTTACGGCTTCATGGCTTGGGTTGCCATGGCCCCCTTCGTGCGTGGAATAAAACGTTGCGCTGATATTTTCCATTTTAATGAATGAAGAATTAACATACCTCATTCCTACGCTGGAATAAAAGAGATGCATTAAGCATATATGCAAATTTTAACATCGTCATTCCTTGATATATTTTTCATTAATCAGATCAAATCGCAAGGTTAATGTCCTACAGATTACAAATCAAGGCCACAAACAAGGACCATATGCCTACCAAATTCTTAGACCCTAATCTAACCCCCCTACTTTATTATCATAATAATGGTAGTATTTTAAAAGTTTAAGTTGTTCAAGTTTTCTTAAACCTTATGCCATTGACCAGGTAACATCTTCAATCCCTTTCTCTTTATTGAGCTCCAAAGCACTCCATACTGCATTAGATCCATCAATAATTTTATTATTACAAGGTCGTTGGTATGCATGTGCTTCATCACAACCATGCATTGAGTCACACTCGTCAACCACCTTAGCTGTAACACTTTTCCCATTGCTCACCATTATCCTTATCATCTTTCCACACCTTGACCCGCCATCATACCACCCAATGGAAAGTGCCACTATACGCTCAAAGTTGTCATGGGATTGCTCATCACATTTAGATCGATCTCCTCCATCGCCATCTTGGTTGAAATCACTGATTGTTAATTTAGCTTTCGTTGAGGATATGACTGGGGGTGAGCATTTGTAAGTGGTATAAGTTTTGATTTCGCACCGAAGAGGGCATGAGGGCTGGCAGTTTCCTCGTAGAGGTGCAGGGCTACTTCTTCGGCGGATATGAGTCCCCACATCGGGATCATCATTGCACTTGCTATTGGTGCAAATGAGCTGACTAGAGCAATCATTCAGGTTTTGACATGGACCGTTGCAGCCGGAGAGAGCATCAGAAAGTAAAGGAGATTATAGAGAAGAGAAAGGAAAGAGAGACTGATAACAAAATGTTTTCCATGCTAATTAGCAAAGCCAAAGACCTGCTTGTTGGAGAAAACAAATTGGCCGTTGGTATATATAGAGGGTTGCGAAGAAAAGATGTTATAAAGGAGATTTAAATGAAGACCTTTTTTTAAAACTAAACGAAGTCCTTTTTTCTGCTAAGCACAAATAAGTTTTTTTTTGAGGGGGTAATTCAATGTCCTTTTTGGAGCAACAAAGTCTTTGGATGTGCCCCACTCGGTGCTCCCATTAGTGCCTCACAAATAAACTTTTTTCTATAAAGTTATCTTTAGTCATGTGTAAGGTTACTTACCAACAATTGTAGTTTTTTATTTGGTATAATAACAATAATTTAATCCTCAATTTTTATATTTTTATATAAAAATTTTAATAATAAAAAATATTTAAAGAATAGAAATTTTTATATAAAAATTCTAAAAAAATAAAATTCCAAATATGATGAACCAGACTCTGTAATATGGGTTGACATAGTTTCATTGTTTACGTTAATCTGGGTTAAGGTTTTAACGAAGATTAAAGAATCTTAAGTTTATACAGACTTGACCAGGATTGGGAGGGTGGTGCTATTTTGTGTTTGTTTTTTGTACCAACTCGTTAACTTTTGTACCATCTTTTGGGGATCTAAACGACTTGTGATAGGGTTAGGCAGGACCATAACTTTTTATTAATTATGAAGTTTTTTTTAATTTTTTAACTTTTAATGTTTTACAAATAAATTGGATTAGCATATTTGGAAATTTTATCATCATTATTTATTGATATATTTTATCAGATCAAAGAGCAAGATTCATGTCATACGGATGCCATGGCCAAGGACCATATACCACCCTATTTTTCTCAATCTAACCCCTTAGTTTTTTACCATAATAACAATAGTATTTCAAAGTTTAAGAAATTCTTCAAGAACATATTTTTAAACCTTAGGCCATGGACCATGTAACATCTACAATTCCCACATCTTTATTGAGCTCCAAAGCACTCCACACTGCATCAGACGCATCAACAATGTTATTCTTACAAGGAGGTTGGTATGCATGTTCTTCATCACAACCACGCATGGAGTCACATTCGTCAACCACCTTAGCTGTCACATTTTTCCCATTGCTCGCTTTGATCCGTATCATCTTCTCGCACCTTGACCCACCATTATACCACCCAGTGGAAAGCGCCACTATACGCTCGGAGTTGCTATGGTATTGCTCATCACATTCAGACGGACCCCCTCCAGCACCACCTTGACTAAAATCATTGTTTGTTAATTTAGCTTTGGTGGAGGATGTAACTGGAGGTGAGCATTTATAAGTAGGATAAATTTGGCCTTGGCATTGAAGAGAACCAGAGGGCTGGCAGTTCCCAGTCGGAGGTGAGGGGCTACTTCCTCGACAGATATGAGTCCCCACATCAGGGTCATCATTGCATTTGCCGTCGATGCAAATGAGCTGACCAGAGCAATCGTTCAAGTCTCGACATGGACCATTGCAATCGGAGAGAGCATTAGAAAATAAGGGAGAATAAATTATAAAAAAGAAGAAAACAGAAAGAGAGGCTAAACGTAAAATGTTTGCCATGTAAATTAAGAAAGCTAAATAGTTTATTGTTGATTTACATGGAAGACAAATTGGACAATTTTGTGTTATATAGAGGGTTTGGAATAAAAGGATTTGAACAAACTACTTTGAAACAGAATGAAAATTTGAAGTTGGACAAAATTAAAATGGTTGACTCACGCCTAATTCGTCAAGTCTCCCCACTCTCAAGTGAACTTGGGATGCAAAATGTTGCCGCAAACTGCGTAATTTTATATCATTAATTGCCTTTCTTATGAAATCTTTTGACACCTTGTTTAGGCCATTATTTGTGATAAATGTAAGACTGTTTGGCAGCCGAAACCTTTGACCAAGTAGCTAGAAGTGGCCGTTCTGATGAAATTATCTGATCTATTCTATCGTAGGCTAAAATTTAGGTTGAATAGGGAATGGGTGATTTATGATGGAGAAATAAGAAAAAGGTAAAAACAAACTTCTTTCTCATGTAGGGCCAAGAAACTTTTCAAACCTAGGCAGAACTGAAACAGCCCAAACCCAATTGGATTATAGACAATAAGTGGAGTTAGATTTACTTTTTGGATCCTAATAAACCCATCCAATAAGAAAAGTAATTATCCAAAATTTCAACCATGAATTTGGTACTAACCAGAATTATGATTTCAACTCACGTCTTTTGCTGCTACTAATTTTATTTTGTTACAACCAGCTTTTAGTGTCACACGCATTTTGATGTGTTTAAGTTTAGTAGTTTACTAATTAATACAAAAGATAATTAATAAACACGATTAAAAAAATCAATTATTTTAATAATTTAAATATTATAGTAAAAGAAGTACTCCTAATTGTTAATTAAATATTTCTACAGTGCAATTATATTTTTAAAAGTATGTGAGTTCAAGCACCTTAAATTGTGTTTATCTTCTTATTTCATTTTTCTTTCTTTTCTTTTTGGTGAATTACAATAATAGGGCAAAGTCCGAACAACAAGCGCGACTAGCGTAACTCAAACCCAAGTCACACTTGAGGCGGTGAACACCCTCAAGCCATCACATGGAACTTTGATAAATCTCAAAATTAGATATGAAATTTGATTTAGTGCAATTAATACACATGGAACTTTGATTGTGGTTCAAATGTGTACATGAAACTTTAATTTGGATTCAATTGTACACATTTAAATAAATACATCAAATATTTCTATATAAGATATATATAATTATTTATATTGTAATATGTATACTTAGAAATGGTGCCATAATGTTATTGTGTTAGTAGTTTTAAAATTTAACCTTGAATAATATAATATATTATATTGAATTAGATAAATGCATTATCTATAAAGTTTTACACACTGAATATAAAGTTATTATATAAATAAAATTTGATATTTAAAACTATAACAATATCATTTTTCTTACTTACTGGTAAATGAAACCAACATTTTATATATAAAATAGTTTAACCCTTTTATGTGTTAGGAACTTATGATATAAATTTATTTAAAGTATTTTTATAAAATAAAAAATATTATTTATAAATATGATAAATCAATAATACAATGAACAATAAAAAGCATATTGATTCATTCAAAAGTTTGTGTATAGAAAAAATTTGGCCCTTCTGAAAAATGTCTCTAAATTTTAGTGCATTTTTTTAGAATTACAACTTGAAATTAGGTAAAACAACATTATGATTATGATCATAATACAAACATAATATTTTAATTAAATTTCAAGCAGGATGAAATATTATTTAATATTATTTATTCATTGCTTTCCAACACATTTAGATGCGCAAGACTCATTTATGAAATGTTAAAATCAAACTTAAATTATATTAATCAAATAATGGAGACAAAAGTAATGGATGGGAGGTTGATGAATTTTACAGTCAACTACAGACATGAGATTCCTCCTGGGGTTAAAACCAACAGGTGTTATCATATTTAAATTAAACTAATGAACCCGTTTAATGACTCCACTACTTCTTCTATGTGTAGTGTTTTATATATATAAATAAAATAACAATTATTACTTGGCGTCGTTACCTTCTACTCCTATTCTTTTTGTTTCTCCCGTTAGGTGCACATCTCATAATTCTGGGGCAAAACCTTATAGCCAATCAAAACTATCATCAGATCCTATTTCACTTCACGCTTGCCAGCCAGTCAGCCCAACCCCCTTAGCTTTCCCCCACAACCAGCACCTCATTATTTTGTCATTCCATTAATAAGAAAAAAAGGGCATTAGGGTGGGGCCATAGCCCACCCTTTCCCTTCATTTGGAGCGTGCAAATGCAAATTTCTTCAGTATATATTTGATTCTCCATCTTGTTCCCCACGCAGACCAAGATGGGATAGGACCTGTATTTTCATCCTCTTTCTCTCTTTAACTACCAAATGTGTGCCTCATTCCTCCCAAACCCACACTTTCACTATCCCTCTTGGATTTTATATCATCACTTTGCTGAATTTAGTATGTGGTTGTCCATTTTTAATTTGTTAGGGACTTTCTCATTTCCTTTTTGCGATCCTCTCATATCAATATCATCAAGCACATGAATGGTCAATCTGACTTGTGACCTCTTAATGCCCTATAATTGCAACTGAAATTATACTTTCACAACATAGAATATTCTACTTCTTTTAAATCTAAAACCAGCAATTTAACTTTCTATAGTAACCCAGGTGGGTGCAGAAATTGAATTATGCTATAATTAAAATTTAGAATCAATCATTAAAAAAAGAAATTTCAAGTTTACATATCTTTGTGGTTACAAAGTTAACAGATTTCTATCATGTGATTACGGAATCAAATCTTTTTTCCTTTCACGGGGAAACCAGTAAAAAAGTCGAAAGCACAGTGACAAAATGCTTGAATCAGAATAGTATTTGATTCCCCAAACCATACAATGAAATGAAATAACTATCATCATGATCAGCTTAGATGCTCCGCAAGGACAATTATGATTATTCAAGGTAATTTATTCATCACTGTTCATAGATAAATTAACTACTATTGATCTGTACCAAGAAAAGGGGAACACTAAACATTCCTTTTTCTGATGATAAAAAGATAAACTATGATTGATCTGTAAGATCAATATATTACTCCTTTAACCTAATGTACAAAGCCTAAAATGATGACTGAAAAGTAGCCCCCCCACCCGCCCCAAAAAAAAGAAAAGAAAAAGCCAGCGTTAAAATTTGAATCTGAACTATTCTAATTTCATGGTACTTAGGCTATTTAATTAATTTTTACATATTTTTCGTTGTTCTGAACATTGAAATAAATCATGTACTTAGACCTCATCATTTTCTTCGTTGCATCCCCGCAATTAGTATTGTCTCTTGTGACTGAGCAACTGCACTGAATTTTCAGCTATATTGGACAATGAATCTTCATATCAAGGTAAAAAAAAGGAAAGAAAAGAAATAGGTTAGCGGGCCAGCAATTGAATTAGATAAATGGTTGAATGATTTACACAGAGGAGGCGCATGATCAGACAGGGGCAACACATGGTAGTTGAGTAGTTTCCATGAAAGGCAGAGAGTCGCACGTAGAGGGCAGTTGAGTCAATTGAAAGCAATCCGAGAAAATAGTGGGCAACTGAGGGCACGTTTGGTTCGCTGTATTGAATTAGAGGTGTATTGGATTAGAGGTGTAATGGAATAGAGGTGTATTGGATTAGAGGTGTAATAGCAAATCAACTGTTTGGTTGAATGTAATGGAATAGAGGCGTAATAGTAATCTTGTGTTTGGTTGAATGGAATAGAGGTGTAATAGCATAATGGAAAAAACTAAAATGACTAGAATACCCTTAGCATAAATTTGTTTAGGTAACTGATTATTGTTATTGTTATTAAATTTTAATAAGATTATTAATATAAATAATAAATAATTTAATCATATTTTAACATAATTATTATTAAATATATTTTTTATAATATATAATTTGATAAAATATATGAATTTATTAAAATTATAATATATAATATTATAAAATATAATTTAAAATAATTATTATTAAATATAATTTAACAAAAATATATAATTTACTAAAATCATAATATATAATACTATAAAATTATTATTATTAAATATAATTTAACAAAAATATATAATTTAATAAAATTAAATATTCTTATGATTGTATCAACAAACTTCATCAATTTCTTCTATCAAATATTAAATTATTTGAACTTGACTTTGAATAATGATTTTATGATTGTTACTTTACCATCAGCAACCCAAGTTAAATTTACTTAACAATATAATGAATTAGGGTTTTTCTTCATATTCCCAATTATGTATTCTGTTTCCCAGTAATGAATTATGTATTCAATTTCATTTTTGTTTCTAGATTTGACTTGCAGCAATTTTGGTCTTCAATGTTGTTTTCTTCGTTTATTTTAACTTTTTTTTGTTATATTTTCTGTAGAAAGATGGATTTTTTATGATTAAACTTTTAGACATGTTTATTTTCAATTTTTTCCACGAGCATTTAGATAAGAAAAATATTAAAACTATTCAAAAGTTACTTGTTTGCTTCAAAACGAATTATATAAGGACTAAATTGCTCATTTTTATATTAGAGGACCCAATTTGCTCTTGAATTTCTAATAGTTTAACCAACAAAAGTCTTACATGACCTAACAAAAAACCTCTCCAACTAAATTGCACGCATAACTTGTTTAGCAAAGTTCATTATATTGTGATACAAGAAAACTGATCTGAGGCAGTACATGAACTGTCCTCTTTCTCTTCCAATGTTCGGCACAACTCATCTACTTCTTCCCTGCATTAGTAAATTGATCACTTAATTTGCTTATATAAAATTCAACATGCAAATACTATACACATTCTCTTAGACATGCTAAAGAGTAAAGACTTCAAAACATGGGGCATATACCATATACACACTTCTAGACATGTTCATTAGAGGTTTAACACTACTTTCTTTGTTTTTGGTTTGATTGCAGTTCTTTATGGGACACATACTTTCTTTGTCAATGCGAAGATATCACCTACTTTAGCCTCAAATCTTTGAACAAACATTTTGCAAATTACATGGCAGGCAGTGCATTAACTTTTCATATTAAAAAAACCATGCAAATGATAAAAGAAATCCACAAAGTTTCTAAACATGTTCCATTCCAACACAATCAAAACCGAAGCATGTGAACATAACAGGATCTTGAAACAGAAGTAAGTCATGGCATAAAAAGACAGGAAAATGCACAAAGAACAAATAAACACAGATGTGACTACCACACAAATGATGCAACTAACAACATCAGTAACAAAACATGGAAACCTTAAGTTTAGTTGTTAAAGTGACATACTTGTCTTGATTAAATAGGTCAATGATCTGTGTTCTTCCATTGTCATGGTTGAAAAAGATGAAGAGGCTCCAATGCATAAGCCATATTCTACTCTGAACTTGGTTCAAAGGTGATGAGAAGCTCTGCAGCAAAAAGACCAATAAATGAGTCAACGAATAATCGGAAAGCAAATTGTCAAAATAAAAACCGAATAATCAATGGGGATATAACCAAAACCTTGGAATCGATTATTTCTTTCAAACGATTAAGTTCTTCAAGAGCAATATCCCAGTTTTGCATCAGTATCTCGGCAGCAAGCTTCCCCCACAATGCACTCAAGCTCCTTTCGTTGTTAGTACATAAACCTACAAATCTACCCCTAGAATTCAACTTTCAGAAGCTATCAACCTACAAATATATAAACAAGGCAGGCTCAAAGGAGATGAATGCTGAATTGGCAGCTGTATTAAAGCAGCAAATCAATCAATTTTAGTCAGCTGAGATTTGTCCTTTTTTATCAGTATATGGCATGCAAACATAGCTGAAGTAGAGTCTTCAGAAGATTTCACCTATAAGTCAGCCAGTATCCAGTCAACTCTTGAACTGGAAAAAACCAATTAGCTAATCATCAAAGTGGAAGACATTGTACCTTATCAGGAACATTCCTAGGCATCGGTACTGCAGAAACATATCTCTGGATGAAGAATTTGGGAGGGCTAGCAATTGCTGCAGAGGTCGATGAGGTCTCGGCCCTGTCAGCTTGTCCCCGACCATAGAACTTGGCAAAACGATTGATGAGTGAGATCTTCTCTAGATCCTGGCATTCCAATCTTAAGTCCAAGATTGAGGATCTCTTGTCCAGACTACATAACAAAATGAAGAACATTAGAAGACAACCAGCATGACAGCTGCTTAGGGTAAAACCAATAGCGGGAGCACCATGGGGCAAACAAAGGATTTCAAATATATATATAATGTAACTAATAAATAGTGATATAAAGCAAAACCTTGCTTCCAACTTATACATTACTTGTAAGTATATTAAAAAAATTGAAGACAAGATATTATGCATAAAACATACTGGTAAAAACTTGATCTGGGTTACCTCTGTAAATCATTTTCCAGCTTCTTTGCAGTGATGACAAACTGTTCCGCAGCGATGACAAACTGTTCTGCAGCCTTTAAGATGGACTGCTTTCTCTTCTTAACCTTTTCAGGGAGGCTAAAAGCAGGAAAAAAAAAACAAAAACAAAAACAAAAGCCGCATCAGTACGATAGTAGAAAAAAAAAATCCCCAGTTGACAGTAAAAAACAGGATTCAGGGGTTTCAAACATAATTAACATGTTCTTACGTGCTTCCACTCTCAGAAGGAACAGCTTTATCACTTTCACATATATATGCTGAGCTGCATGCTTCTCCTAAGCCTAATCTGGCAACAAAATAGACCACAGTCTCATAGTTTTTTATAGCATCTGCAGAAAGAACTGCTCTTGGAGGAGCACAATGTAGTTGCTGCATAAGCTGTGTTGTCAAGATAAGCCTTCTTTTTGATCTAAGCACAGGCGGCCAATCTTCAATCATTTCAGGTTCGTTTTCAGCCTGTGATATCAAGATCAATGTCCTTAAGTGAGAACTGTCATAGTTCAAATAAGGAATAAACTAAGATCAAGTATGGTAGTTTGACACCAAACACACCTCAATCAATCGATTTGCTGCATGTGCCCATCCTGCTTCAGCCGCACTGCGATCAAAAGAAAACCTCAACATAATTCCAATGAAGAGGAAAGCATAAAGAAAGTGAGAGAAGAGAGCAATAATTTCTGTACTTCAGCAAATTGCTAATAGGAAATATTTCTGTTTTTGGTTATTGATATAGTATATACACACATATAGAGACACATATATTACATGTGCTGTTAAAATTGCAGCAAATTGGAAAATTATTCCAAATACCTGATGTCCTGAGGTCTTGAACGACCTTGTGTCACTTCTCTATGCCATGATACAAGCTCAAATGTCATACTTTTACGCTTTTTTGCTCTCATAACAATCAAGTTCTGATTTGGAATACCGGGAGGAAGTAACTGACAGGAGATATGTCCACTTGCTATTGGCATGAGGTTTGAATTTTGCCGGGTACCATCCAGCTGACTAGCATCAGCAGCATTAACCTGCTCACTAGAATCAAGAGCATGCAAATTATCAGAAGGCCAACCAACGATAAATCCTTTGTCTGCAGCCTTCATTGTGGCAATTTTCTGAGCATCATAAATAGGCAACATTTGCCCCTTTTTAAATGCCCCGTACTGTTCCATCAGAAGTTTCTGCATCTGGCATTTCAGATGATTGATTGCGTTCAGAAGAGCTTAAGTGTGTTGCAGTACCAGGTTCCCTAGGTTGATCAACCTTTTGAAGAAGCTCCAGCATATTTTGACTGCCAAATTTTAGAATATTCAAAGAACAACAAAAGGTAAATTAAGGAAATCAGCACAACATTAAAAATAAGGAAAATAGAAGAGCCAGCATTACCAAAACACATCAACAAACAACAGACAACAGTATCAACAATATGCATAATAACACTACAATTCAATAGCCCCATCCATCCATATTAAAGCAAACAACACTATCAACAAACAACAGTATGCATTTCTTAAGCCTAACCAACAACAGACAACAGTCATCAATTCTTAAGCCAAGGCACCTTATCAACAAACAACAATCATCAATTCTTAAGCCTAATCCAAAAATTGTTTCTTCGGAACGGAATGCTGTCCTATGCAGAAGAGTATACATGCAATCGGGGAAAACTACATTTCAATCGGACATGCAATACAAACAAAATAACCATGGAAAACTAACCTGTAAATGAGAAAATCAGGGCACAGTGAGATGAAAAAGAGCTTGTAATGAGAAAAGGGGAAACCGATTACATGCAGTTACCGATTAATGAGAAAAGGGCACTAACAAGGCAGTGATTCAAATCTGCTAACATGCAGAAAAAACAAAAGACAGTAACAAGGTTGATAGAGAGTTATAAACCTACCTTTCAGTTGCAGTAACTCAGAAATCAGCAGAAACTGGCAAATCGGCAGAAAAGAAAAGAAAAGAAACAAAGGGAGCAAATCGACAGAAAAGAAAAGAAAATAAACAGAGGGCAGAAAAGAAAAGAAAAGAAACGAAGGGAGCAAATTGGAAGAAAAGAACAGAAAATAAACAGAGGGCAGAAAAGAAAAGAAACGGAGGGAGCAAATCGGCAGAGGCTAGAAGGAACAGAAGAGAAACAAAGGGGAAGCTGATGGGAGGGTAAAACAGGGATGGTTTATTGAAGCGGCGCCTAATCTGGGCAAAAGGGATGGATTACAAATCGGTGAATTTCACCGATTAAGTCAGTAATGGATTACAATGGTATTAGCAATACCATGAACCAAACATAGGAATAAGGGGATTAGGTGGGGCCACTGATTAGGGGTGTATTGACTATGCCAATACACCCAACCAAACATAGTGTGAGTTTTACTGAGGAACAAGAGAGAAGGGGCAGGGCAGCTACGTTATTATTCCCCCACAAAGATAAAAACAAAGCTGTAGGGCATCAAATGATGTGACCGCGGAGACAACCCTTACAACAGAAAAAAAAGCAACAAGGAAAAGAAACCTAGGGACCCTAAAAACCAGTTTCTGTGCACTGACCGCATAGGTCAGGCTGATGTCAAACTTCAAGGGATATCGTCAAGCTGCCGATTGTTCCTTTCGCACTTGCTTTTTCTCTATCCTTATATTATTATTTTGATATATATTTCATTCACTAAAAAACTTAAGATATTTATGGAGAATCGAGCCGTAACTCGGGCTTCGCGGTCGCCGGAGTACTGTTTGGTTCCAATATGTGTATACGGTGGAAAACTTGGAAACAAAAACATGACAGTTGTTTCTAAATGAGAAAGATTTTATGTAACTCAACTGTTTATACTTCATATGATAAACCATAATATAAAGTGTCCCTGTTCTGCTGAGAGTGTCTAAATACCGGACAGAAATGGCAGAAGATTTTATTGGGATTTTTAATTATAAATCAAATCACAGATATATTTCCTTCAATGTCGTAAGTTTTTCTTCTTGTATTTTATTTTCTTTTTATGATTGAACTCTTTCTGCCTTTTGTGTTTTTCATTATATGGATCAGTTGCAAGTCGATAGGTATATTCCATATTTGAGTGAATACATTATATATCACTTCATGAACACCGATGCAGTAATGTTTGCAATTTAGATTACATGACATGAAATCTTAGGCTTACTTTGTCCAATTGTATACATATATTTTAATACGAATAAATTTAGTAGTGGTTAATTCTTATTCGTAAAAATTGTTTTTCTTGAGGGTTCCACGCGAAATGACGGTTCTATCCTTGGGATGTCAATCTGTGAAGCAGTCTTTTAAAAAGGTGTTGCTGCTCAATTAAATAAATAATTTAGACCCAAAATGGGCAACCCTGTTAATCTCTTTGATTTTGATTAGACCGTTATCCAGAGAAAAGCTATGGCCGTAAACTTCAATCAACCATGGCATCACGACCGTCCATTGATATCACTCAATATCCGCATTAAAATCGGACGGCCGATATGGCTTCTATAATCTGATTAGAATGCTGACGCATGTGCAACAGAGAGAGTAGACTGAAAGGGGCTTACTATTGCCGTACTAGGAGGGGCTGTGATTTAGGGGTGGGCTTTTTTTCCCTCCCTTCAATTACTGACTGCTTTTATCGGTAATCGGTAAGAGGGAAGAGTTTATAAGCAAAAGATATGTGTAGTGGTCGGCATCGAAAGCGGGAGGGGAGAGGGAAAAAGGGCGGACAGTGGCGGCAGTTCCTAGGAGAAACACCGGTTGCTGATATCATCTCCAGTATTCCGTACAGATAATTGAACTCTATTCAATGAATTCCTATCCAATCAATGGCTTCTTTTCCGACTATTTTGTTTAATTTTTAATGAAGCTCGGGATAAAATCTAAGACTAATGTTATGTGAAGGTCATGAAATTAAATTTAATAAAATCATTTTATTTTAAATATATATAAAATCGATGTATTAATATCCAATTTATTAATTTTTGGGTAATACATGACTGTTTTACGTACGTGTCACGAATAAATTTACATAAATGCTCATAACTTAATGTCATAAATATAGATTTTTGTCCTTGAATCTTTTAAAGAAAGAAAATTTTCTTATTTTATGTATCATTTTTATGCTTTACCATGCATAGACCACGGTGAATGGGAGATTTCAACTTAAAATGCCACTACATTTTGAATGAGAAAAAAAAGCCTAATAGGAAAAATGATAACCTTTCCGTAAGTATGTTGAAACCTAATGTTTAAGTGTGGAAAGTAAGAGTTCAATATGGGCTATTTTAAAATATGAATTCATTGAAAAGAAGTCTACAAATAGTCTTGTCCATTTATGAGGAGGAAAGTGCTGTTTGTGCTTTTATTCTAGTTTAGTGGCTATCATTGACTCAATATAGACACAACCATTGGCTGTTAAGTTTGCTATATATAGAAATTTGTATACACACTGTGAAGAGCTTTTTACCGGTTCATATAATCCATGGTGATTACAGTTCAGTGTTTATAACAAAAAAAAAACCAATGGGAAGGAAGACGACTTGCAACTGCAGGGGTGGGGTATTTTTAATGTGTTTTATGTATCTTTTCACTAAATAAAAAAAAATTGGTAAAAAAAGAAAAAGTTGTAAAAGGTTGCATGCATTATTGAAGGTGAGATCTGACTCTTGAAACAATGATTTGATTGGTAATTAAACTGATTAAGTCAAGGCTGTTCCTTCTAAACCCGCCCCCACGTATTTAGCTTTAAGCTGGGAAAATTAGGTTCCAAGGGACCCTGTGAGGGGACACATACAATTTATCACCTTCACCTTTCTCTGTTAGATCTAACCTTTCCTTATAAACCCTAAAAAGCCATGCTTAAAACTACCCATGTTCACCATTCTCTTGCTGTAATACTCTCCAAACTTTGAGAAATTTTCGTTTCATATTTGAGATCTTTGTACAGCTACTCAAAAAGATATTTTATAAGAGGTAACCTAATTTTTTTATGAACATAATCAAAAAATTTATATAGTTTTTTTTTTAAATACTTTCAAGTTAGGGGAGCTGTTGGTTCTTTTTCTTGGTTGGTGAAGCTTGAGTTAAACTTTTTTTTTTTAAGTTGAACCTACTGAATCATGACATATATCGAAACCTTTAACAATATGAATTAATATTTTTCATTATTTTTATATAAACAAACATTATTATTAGTGTTTCTTGAACTTTTGTTATTGTCCCACATGAGACAGTTTCCTTCCTACCAAATAAAAAATAAAAAAATCATACAGAACTGAAAAATGCCATGTAGGAAGCTTCTCTTGATCTTATTTTATCAAAGCTAAGTTTTATACGTTGGGTGTTTTAAGTAGCTTGAAAGTTGAAACTGACAGGAGGCTAGGGTTCTGGGTTCGTCAACTTTGAAATTTTAGGGTTTCCAGTGAGGTTGACGTGAAGCTTATGATTGCTATAAACATGTACTTTTGGGGTGTAAGCTTTAGCTGTTTTGTAAAAAAAGCGTATATAGCTTGCTTTGATTACTGTGCTGCTCCGTAAGTCTCCGATCTAGTCTCTGAGTTAGCTTTGTTTGTGTTTTATTTATTTATTTAAGTATTTACTTAGTCTTTTTCTCCTATTTCGGGATGGCTAAGTTTTGTTTAGTTGCTTCATGTGAAGCAATGGAAACAATTAAGCGTTGGCTTCTTTAATTCTGAAGATTGCTTTCAAAAAGCATAATCACCCAAAGAAATGTAAGATGTTAAAATCTGAGGAATGGTAGAGAAGTGAAGTAAATTTGATAGCTAAACCATAGATTTCGCTTTCAATGCCTTTTGTTGATACTATTTATTTTCTGGTTTCGTCAGTAAAACTTTGTCTGCACTGTTTCTATAACTGAACATGAATTTCTGTTCATGTTGCGGGTACTTCTTTTCGAGCATCCAAGCTCTCTCTCTCTCTCCCCCCCATAGCGTCGAGGGCTAGCTAGCTTAGTTTTTTGTCTGAAATGTGTGGCCTTCTGCTTTGACAATTATTTGTACGTATAAAAAATCTGTCATTCTTTCGCAGGTCATTGATCTTGAAATGGAATATTATTAAGCTCGATGAATTGCGTCGTTTTTCTTCTGAAAAAGCTAGCGTTGCCCAAGTTAATTTCTAGGGTAGGCAAATCCTTGAAAAGGCCTCATCTACTTGTCTGATGATTTGAGAGATGCTTACTGTGTGCTCCTTGTTATCTTAGTTAAATCAAAGGAGCAACTGTTATCATCATTATGGATATGAGTAAGTTCAGACCTGAATCGCATGTAGCCCAGCAACGCCTACGAGATAAGTTGAGGATTCAGCAAAGCTCCAAACTGGTTCAGCAATTAGAGGACTTTCCTAACAATTTGGAAGACGGGTGTTCCTCAGTTCATCCGGCCCTAAACCCAGGTCTTGTTCATGTTCGAAATGTTCGAAATGATAATTTGTTATACGATCCAGATGTTTTCTCTTCAGACATCATCCACGTCTCATCAAACTCTTCTGTTTTACCTTCGCAAAGAGATCCAATTCTACATCAGGAAATGCAAACAGCTCCAGAAAACAGGCAATTGCTTGCCGAGGAGTCCTCGTTTCCCGGTATGTCACAATCAAATTTATCTAAATTCGATGCTTCATCTAAGGTCTCCAGTGATCCACATGATTGTGGTAATTTGAGGGGTGTTGATTCAGAGCATAATTGTGATTGGATGGTGGGTTATGCAAGTGGATTAGCTGGTAGTGAGAGTAATCAGGACCCTAGGTTTGTTGGGGAAGTCATATCAAATAATGCAAGGATTCTCAACAGTGCGTACCAAGATGTTCAGTCTACTCACCCCAATCCAGGGAGTGAAATTTATTGTCTGGAGAGGAATTTGCATTTTGTGTCACCTTCACTTTATCAGAATTCTCTACAGGATGTTGTTACTACAGCTCAGGGACTTGAAGTTGGTTCTCATGAGCCTCAAAATGTTAGAGAGGCTGCCAGAGGTTTAAGGATTGATTACTGCGGGAATGAAGCAAACCCTTTGCATTTTGGTAACGCCGGTACCTGGATGAATACGCCACTGGGGGAGCAGTCTCAACAATGGGGTGCTGAGTTGGGGTTTTTGGCTAGTAAGAGTAGCGTAGAACTAGGTGCCGCTGCGAGTGATGCAACTACTCACGGGCTATCTCTTTCTCTTTCATCGCACCCCACACCAAAAATTTGTGGTGCAGATCCGGTTCAATTCACGGGGAGTCAGTATTGTTCTGATGGCTTTCACTCTAAGCCTGGTGAATTCAAGGAACTTAGAGATTCTAAAACTTCAAATCTGGGTCATTTCTTTTCGATGCAAAAATCATCTTCAACAAGTAAGGCTGACGGAAAGTCCCTTCAGGATGCGGGTGGAACTTCAGCTTACGTTCATCGTCAAACGATTCCCCTTGGCCCGTTTACTGGATATGCGACTATTCTTAAGAATTCAAGATTCCTGAAGCCCGCACAAGAACTTTTGGATGAATTCTGCCATTTATCCAACTCAAAGCCTGTTAAAGTTTGTGACACATGCGAGGGGAACCCTGGCGAAGTCAGTGCTTGCAAGGAAAGTAATTCAGGGGCTTCCGCTACTTTTTACAGTTCTAATGAATCTTGTAAGCACGAGTACCAACAAAAGAAGGCAAAGCTTGTATACATGCATGAGGAGGTTGGTAATTGTCTCTCCTTTTCCATTTCTAATTAATTTGTATTGTAGTTAATTTTATGTGCATTTTAATGAATGTTAATTAGGGAATAGGGATGCTATGACTTAGGTTTATTATACGCAATTTAACATATATAAAGCTTTGTAGATTGGAACAAAATTGAAAGATAGAAAAATTAAAAGAAAATATGAGTAATTTTCTTTTCATTTTTTTTGTAGAGTTAGAAAATAAGACGAAAGAAAATGGAATTTTTAAAAAGTTGCGGAATGTTGAGCTAACTTATCTCTCTTATTATTTTCTCATTTTATCATTTTAATTTGAAATGTATAATTTTATAATAGATTTCTTTTCCTTTTCATTTTGGTTTTACTCTCTTACTATATTCTTCCATTTTTCCTCCAGCATAAGGTAAGGTCTTTGTTTGTATTGATTACAATGCCTATATACATACCACTAAAAATTCATGTGGAAGGTGAAAAACCTTCAATGTTTGATCATGTCACCGGCCAATTGAAATGATAGAGGTAAATCATCACAAATAAATGATTTTACTTTAGTAAAACTTTAAACTCAATACCTTCAAAAATAAAAAAACTTTAAACTTAATGTAGTAAGTGAAATCATAACTCATGTTTCGAGATTGGTATGGTGGAGATTATAGAGAGAGAATTGTAGGGTGCCATAATTGGGTGAACCGTTAACTTCTTACCTATGAATGGGTCTTTAAAATCACCACATTAGTCATTTCCCACAATATTTATTTGTCTAATCCGCAATTATCTTTTCAATTTGTTGTGGACAGGTTATGATGTCCTTTTATTGGTGTAGTGCTGTCCCACTGGCAATTAATATTGTTTATTATGAACCTTTAGCTCTCCCATATTTGTTTTATCTCTAATTTCCTCTTCTATGAAGTTTTAATTTCTGTTGTTCCATGATATCTATTTTCTTCCATTTCTCTTGTGTGGCGTTTGTTCTAACTACAAGTCCTGTCAAAAACCTTGCAACACATATTGCATTTTTTTTCCAAGCTTGTTTGAAATGAATGGTTTTCTATAATTGTATTTGTTTCACATTTCGCTAAGATTTGGTCACAAAGTTTTGTCCACTAATAACGCAAGTAGGGTCTTGGGATTTGTATAAATCTCATATAGCTAGGCATTGTCTTTTCAAACACGTATAGGGCTGTGCATAGCTTGCTGCCTTTTCAGTGAAGTTGCTGATATTGCATGTAGTTTGACCCCTACCCCCAAGCACTGTAGTTGCCTCTTCTACTTGCTAAGGATTTGTATTCGTGCAAGTTTACGCAATTATCACTTAGAGATAGTATTTAGTTTTTCTTGTTTTGGAAAATATGCCCCTAAGCATGGTTAGATATGTATTTTGTATTTTGGGGATATGATATATAAAATGCATGTTCGCGTATACTTCGTGTAAATGTCTGTAAAAAGAAAATGCATCATGAATTTGGAAGTTGAATTGACTCATTATTCTTTCTTTCTCACTCTCTATATATGGAAAGGTAAATCTTATCGATATGAGAACAAAATACGTGCAGATATATGTATATACAAATAAAGTGGCTAGGCGAGTATCGGTGTTGTCCAATTAGGTGTTTGTAAAGATTGGTGTTATTTTGTTTTAGGCGAGTATTGGTCCTTGTATTTGAAGATCTCTAGGTATATACCTATCCTCTACTTTTGTAACCCCACTTCTGGACCTTCAGAATAAATAGATTGTATTGTATCCTCTTTGCGATAAAACTTTAATTAATTAGAAGCAAGTTCAGAATGCAAACACGGTACAGATCACCAAGAACTTGATATAGGAAAGCCTTCGTGTAATGTCTAATTATTTAGGGATTGGTGAGTCATGCTTCTATTTGCCCACGAAAATTTATTGACCAACCCTTAATAGAATTGTCTTTGAAATACTGGTTTTTTTTGTTTGTTTCTTGTTTGACGAATGTCGCCTGGTAACGAGTATCAAACTTTTTTTGGATTTGGTGCCAAATGTATGTAAATAATTCATGCTTCTGATGTTTGCCCGCATAAACTAATAATACTAGTGCAATGTAATGCTATTGCTAACTGATATTTGGGAAGTGAAATGGTCAAAGCTACATGCTACTCCTTTACATAGTTTTACTTCTTTTGTCTGGTGCATAAATGTTATGTTCTTTTCTTCTCCATTTTGGTGATTTGCTTGTTAGGTTTTTCTAATGCAATCTCAAATGCTGCTACTTTTATCAAAAAAGTTCACCTTTTGTGCTTATATTTTTTAAGGGTGTTTTCTAGCTTGCTATTAGTTTTTTTCCCTTTCTGGTAGGAAACTAATTTCATGCAAGTAAGGGTTGATGATATGTGCAAAGTATCTAACCTCTAATCCGCACTAGAATAGTGAAGAGGACTGGTGTTGCTACTGCTGTTAGTTGTTGGCATAGTGCCGCTGTTTTCTTAAATTTCTTGTGTCAGGCTGCTATACAAGGGTTGGAATTTGAAACAATAAAAGTAGTCCGCATTGAATAACTTACAGTTTTTTTTTTTTTTTTTTGTTTCCAAAGAATAACTCTGAAGCTGGAGTTTAGCCGCAGGCAAGGACAGACAATGAATGCGGGAGCCTATGCTTTCATTTACTGTCCAATAAATTCCAAGGATGTGTGTCCTAATTTAGGAACGACAGTTAATTGTTGGATGTCTATACAATAATCATCTTGCCATTTCAAATCAAGTTACATTTCAGTTAACAGTGCAGACCACTCTTTCAAAGCTACTTTGTAAAAAAGTTTCAGCACGAATAGGTTGTTCCTTGCTTTGCCCGAGGGTCCCAATCATAGGTCTAAACAATAAGTTGCGCAGTTGCCGAAACACTCGTGTTTTGTATCTTTGTTACAATTGATTTACCTAATTTGGCCAAGCTGCATGATCAGATAATGAAGACTACAGTAATGTTGCTGTTCTCCAATAACTCCCACCATGTTTTCCTTGTTCTGAATCATTATTGTTATTGGTCTTACTCCAAAAAGCATCAGTTTTCATCATGGTAAATTAAAATTTGTGAATAATCTTCTCAATTATCAGAAAGTTGTCTATGTGTGTTGTATTTTTTGTTGATGGGTAATATTATTTTAAGTCGAAACTGAGGATTGACTTGTCTGGGTCTTGCCATGGAAAGGTTTGCAGAACATACAAGCTATACCATCAGCAGATGCAAATGGTGGTTTCTTCATTTGAGTCGGTAGCTGGACTTGGAGCTGCGACTCCCTACGTTCCCTTGGCTCTCAAGACAGTGGCTAGGAACTTTCGGTGCCTACGGATTGCTATACTAGACCAGATTAAGCACGTATCTAGAGCTCTTGGGGAGGACTTACTGTCCCCAACTACCGGTACTAGCGGCAGTAAAGGTGATATAAATATGTCTAGGCTAAAGTGTTTTGGTCAGAAATCTGGTGGGGTTAACATGGGCTTCCTTGAACCCCAACAACATAGCTGGAGGCCCCAGAGAGGCCTACCAGAACGTTCGGTGGCTATTCTTAGAGCTTGGCTCTTTGAGCATTTTCTTCATCCGTAAGTCTCCTGGCCTTCTTTCTATTTTTGTTTCCTTTCATTAAATGTGTAATCTGATGTGATTTTTTCTGTATAGGTACCCGACAGACACGGATAAGCACATGTTGGCCACTCAAACTGGTCTCTCTCGAAATCAGGTGAGCTATCTCTATCTAATTCTGTCTAATTATTTAGATCGACACTGTTTATGTGATTCGACTCGAATGTAGTACAGTTAATGCCTTGATTGAAGCATCTTTCCTTAAATTTGCAATTAATATATCTTGCAAATATCAAGTTTATGTGAACATTTTTTATTTGTTAGCGTAGGTGTCTAACTGGTTCATAAATGCACGTGTTCGGGTTTGGAAACCGATGGTGGAAGAAATACATATGCTTGAAAGCAAATGCTTGGCAGAAGGCAACCAAAACTTGAGCAAAAGTGAGGGAAAGTCTACTAGTGAAGGACGTATTAGTTGTCCTAACGATGGCCAATCTATCAACAGGTCATGTGTAAATGCATTGTCTGACAAGCAATTGGCCTGCGCTGATATGCTCGTAGCTGATGCACATGATTTGGAACACTGGAATCATGAGAAACGTTCAAGCATGGATTTTCATATTCCAACTAGTATGGAGGGTTCGTTGATGGGATTTGCACCCTACCAGCAAAGCAGGCTTGAGAATGGGGGGCTTGGAGCCGTCTCACTGACCTTAGGACTTATGCATGGTGTAGAAAGTGCACAGCAGCAGCAGCAGCAGCAGCGACAACAACAACAACAATATCAACAGCAGGAGCATCATTCGAGGCGGCAATTTGGAGGTCATTTGATTCATGACTTTGCCGGTTGAGATTATATTGATTTTATTGAAGTTGAAATGAGCATGTGATGAGGTAGCTGTTCTTTGTGACACAATGTTTTAGACGAAAAATCCTGCTATGCGGGTCACCTTCACAGATTTTCTTTGTCACGTTCAATGTTGAATTAAAGTGATGGCACAACACCGTCCTTACTGCTTGGTATTTACATGGCAAGAGTAATTGGGAATAAACGTATGGTGGTGGTTTGTTGTGAGATTCTGTTTGGATTTGTGTTGGTAGGATTTAGTTAAAGCACAAATGTATAGAATTTTAATTTCCAGGGTCATATGGTTTCGACTTCCCTGATTCGTCATCAATAAGTTGCACTCTAGAAATTATGATTTTACTGGCAATCAACTTGGACTTGTCTTTTGCCTGGTAAACCAGACGCCCTGAAGAGAACTGTTGCTAACAAAAGTGACCCGAATTTCGATTTTTGAGCCGAAACTGTGGTTTATTTTTGGGTGAAGAAATTGTGGTTTTCGCTGCATGTAAACTTGTAAAAGGTGTGGGAAAATGCCTTTGAGATATATATATAAATCAGTTATTTTTAGACGAATATTTTGAGAGCGGGGGGATTTTCTTAGGCTTTTAGACCAGCTGATATTTAGGCTTCTTGTTGCTGCTTGATATTATGGGCCTGACAAAATGGCTCGTAATTGAAGCAATCTAGTGCCTATCCAATCATATATGGCAGATCATCGAAGTTATGAGGCCCAAGCATGAAAGCGGCCCTAGCAAACCCTTCTTTCTCCGACCCTCTTTTGGTAGTTGATGTAAATTTGGTCATCTCATGCAAATTGCAATGCAGTGCAGCTAGCCATGCATGCATGCAATATTTAGCAAATTCTACATACTATAACAACTCGTATATAATAGCAAAAGAGAACAATAGTACAAAGCTACAAAGAGAAGCTAATTAGATCACACACACATATATGTAGAAAACCTAATTAAACATGAAACAGCGTCGTAGTATCATTGTCGATAATTATTCCATATTAACATGACCATATAGGCGTAGCAATACTGATCTAATTATTTGAACCGCTTCCATCTCCAGTACCACCACCGGGGAAATCCTGCCTAGGCCGGAAATGATGGTTGTTTATACTGCTCGATGGATAGCTGGCTCTGTCACTGCCACTGTCATCAAGCAGCTGACGGCCATGGACACTGATTTGTTCATGCTTGAGCCCATCACCTTCTACTTTTATAACTTTCCTATTTGTTGCCAAGCAGCAATTCCCCATCATCAAAATTACTAAAGCAAGTGCCATAAGTTTCATTCTTGCCATTGCTGTTTTCCTGCCTACAAATTAAATTCAACTGAGATATCCAAATCAGCTATATATATATATCAAAGTTCGAAATGTTTTAATGGGATCGATTAATTTAGAGAGACGATTACTTACCCAAGTAGAGAAAATGAAAGAAGAATTTAGTTGATCAGCTTGGGGGGAGCCTGGAGGAGGGGAGAAAAGCTAAGCTTTATATATGGAGACAAGGTAGGTTCATGTCATTGATATTTGAGAGAATTAATGTAAATTTGGTGATGGGATGTCCACCAGATGAGGCAACATTAAGTGGGATGACCCTATTGTCTCATTCTAGTTTTTAGAAAAATAGATGAAAATGATGAGATTGAAAGAAACTTTTTGTCCACATTGGCACTAGCCATAAATAGGAAAATTCCACATTAGGAGTGGATTTATTTGGTTGCAAAAGGTCAATGAAGCACGATAAGCAGTGGGTGTTCTATTGCCCGCTGAATGGTGATGTCAAATTTAGCGTAGCGACCTAAAAAACAGTAACCCTGAAGTTTCTTGAAGCTTGAAAAAGTTGAGCCTAGGTCTAATTCGGGAGAGAAGCTTGGATTGAACTTGATAACCAGTCGGTTTTAAAACCATCTATTATTTACATATCTGAGTATCAATCTGACCATCAGGCAGCCTTATGTGCAACATATATATATAGCTTTCCTCATCATCAATATTGCCTGTAACTACAATCTTCTCTTATTTCCAGGCTTCAACTGAGAAATTACATGAGCTAGTTTTATATATCACCCAGATAAAACAGTAGGGTTCGACTTCCGCTCCCCAAATTAAATTAAAAGAAAAAAAATGTTATCTGCAAATTGTGCTGAAGTTCAGTGCTCACTGCAAGCATGGCGGGATCATATCATAAGTTAGTTCTCGAAGTTTTCATTTTATTAATTAATATCATCCACAACTGATATATTAAAGAAAATTATCACTTTAAAGTCATAAAAGATTTCTATAAAGTGAAATGGGCTGAATTATTGCAGCCAATTGCAATGCTGTAGTTACTTAATCAATGACCTTTAAGAACTTTGGAAGATTTGATACTGTTAACTTAAAATTAAAAAAAAGACAGCGCAAAAACAAACAAAACATTCTCAGCTCTCCATCATTCTATTGTCATTAAACTTTTTATCTTTCAATTAGGGATTTGCACCAATAGGAGAAAACTGCATAATCAAGAAGCAAGAAAGATTAGCTTGTTTTCTGTGGTGTGTGGGAGTATGTGGTTCTGACACGTGGCCGGATCCGCTAAGCAGCGCCTTTTGGTCGAGTTGATGTTACCTAGTTGCCCTTAGCTGGCAAATCCAAGGATTGGTAAATGGCAATTCCAGTAATTAATTAAAGTGAACTACTGTTATATCACTCCTGTAATAATGATCGACAATGTTGATTCTATCCTCGGGCAATTATTATGCCTCTACTCTTACCACTAGTAGGCTAATTAGATTGCGTGATGCAGCTCCCAAAACCATGATGGATCGATTTTGATTTTTGTTGATCAGAATGGATTACTTCTTCTCCAATGTTGATATGCACTAGCAAGAATGACTCTGGTGATGTGGTAGTAGTTCAATCACCAAATTTAACTTTGCCTTTGAATTTTTTTTTTAAGTTATAAATAATACTAAATACATCATTTTTAATGTTAAGTGTTTTCTTCTTCAAACAAACGCAAACCATTAAAGCTCAAAATTAATCATTTATCATTATTTAACGGTAATTTTAATTCTCATGACTATACTGGACACCACTTTCCCCTCTTCAAACGTAAAAAAATACGTTTAACCAATTTTCTTTTCTTTTCTTTGAACATATTTGGGTTTGTATTTATTAAGTACTAGATTGTATGTCATATAAAAATAATGAAAAAGAAGATGAGGTGAATAATGAAAAAAAGTGATATGGAGAATTAATCAATTTATTTGATTATGAAATAGAATTAGCAAGAATGTTATAGTTTATAGTTTAACGAATTCACTTCAAACTGCAAACATTAAACGGCATTTGATTCACTGAATTTTAGATTACATTCTGTGATAATATTATGGGAATATAAGATTACGGATAGAATGTGAGATAATCCTGTTTGGTTCATTTGGTTATAATGTAATTTTCAAGTATTATGGTGACAGAATATAAGATTATCTAAAAGCAATTTTTACTATATTATTCTTGTTATAAAATATGTACTCATTAACCAAATAATTGAGCTAAATAAAAAGTTAGTCCACCAAATTTCTAATCTTTCTATAATCTTAATAGTTGAAAAAATAACTAAAATCGTATAAATAAGAAAATAACTTGATTGGAAGTTATGAACTTAGTAAAATCTTCTATCGAAAAAAATGCTTATAATTAGATGAGAGGATTGAGGATCAAAATCTAAACCTAGGCCTAGCCCAAACTTTTCGGTCGAACTCAGCCGAAGGGGCAATGCAGGCTCTAACCCGCCCTCGCTCCTAGCCTTGCGCCAATCGTGTATTGGTATTAAATAGAGGGAGATCAGACCATATTTTTGGGTCTAACACGATTTACATAACCCATACTTTAAACCCAAGAACTATCTCTGTAACACCCCTAATCCGTATCCGTCGCCGAATTAGGGTTACGAGGCATTACCGAACAAATTCAACATTTTTAAAACCGAACTGATCACAACGTAAAAATTTAATTACTTTCACATAGCTATTATAATTTACAATCAAAATGTAATTAACATCGTACTCAAACCTATACATGCCATAAGATTGAGTTCAAATATTTAACAAAATACCAAAAGAAGTCGATAGTGTGATGGACTATGCTGATGATCCCCGAGCTCGTAACGCGTCTCCAAAATCTATAAAAGCAAATGGACGAAAACAAACAAAGTAAGCTTTTATAGCTTAGTAAGTCTACAGCATAACTAAATGTATATAAATATATAAATAAAGTTACTTTTTAATCTATTTCACTGAGATTTCAATTAACACGAATAACTAATATTTATATATTATTGTACTCAGACCATTTCATTTATAGACAGATATGCATACTTGTCGAAAGCGATCATTGAATATATATATTTTTATACCAAACAACATTACAACGAATGTATACAACCGAGCATATATATATTATACACATATCATAACCGAATGTGTATGAATACTCATTTTAAACTTTAAACCAATACAAATCTAATACATATGAACGAATGCATTCATTTTCATCAAATACTTATAAACCAAGGTATATATATATCTCGAATGCATATATAGTTACTAATCAAATATGTGTACCGAATATTTAAAAGTATATATTTATCAAATGCATAATCCCAGAGCATATATATATTTCTCAATTGTATAAGCCGGATATATATATAATCATCAAACGCACTTAGCCAAATGTATATATATAAATATACTTATCAATTAAATATATCCAAAATCATATAATTGTACACCTAATCACATACTTAAAACAGATTCACCGGCATTTAGCCTGCTAGGCTTTAAGCCTGATTCAGTACACCAGCACTTAGCTTGCTAGACATATAGTCTGAAATATTTCACCGACATTAAGCCTGCTAGACATATAGTCTGAAGTGTTTCACCGGCAATAAGTCTGCTAAGTGCTATGCTTGAAAATCTCAATTTTCCCATATACAGAATAATTTCCTCAAATACTTATTAACAGCAAACACACATTCATTGTAGTTCATATTCAATCACAAAAGAGTTTGCGAATCATACATTCGATTCAATTCAAGAATCTGTACACAAATATACATTTAGATATATTCGAACTCCCAAGTACGTTTTTAACATTTATGCCTTAAAATATAATTAAGACTTATTCATATATATATATATAGATGTTCCAACTCCATATACTTACTTATTCGAAATTATCTGTACAATTACAACATACATACTTTTAATCAAACCCAAATGTTTTTACATACATCTATATGTTCGAAACTTATGTATACATATGTATTATACATATCTTTAATTTAAGCAAGAATTTATACATGTATTTACTTACATATATTTGAATCTTAAGTGCACATATATATAACTCTCATACAACCAACCAAATTCAAGTATATGTATACATATAGATACATATATAATTATTTGAATTTATATATATAACTTTATACCATTCATACTTTAACTTAGTTCAAAAATTTATATAAGCATATACCTATATATTTGAACATTGTATATACATATTTATACCATTTATAATTTGAATTTATTCAATTAAATTACTTTTAATTATAGCTCAACAACAACATAATAGATATTCATACATATATATATATTGATTTAATAACATTAAATAGCTAATAGACTTACCTCAGACGATGGAAAATCGAAGTCGGACGATTATTCGACTAATTTGGCTTTTCCCCGATCTAACTCCGATTTCTTTAGTTCTCGATCTAAATATATTCAAAATAAGATAATTTATTTATTAACACATTCAATTTAATCCAAAAACACATAATTTGGCAAATTACTATTTTGCCCCTAATATTTACACTTTTTGCAATTTAATCCCTATTGCATAAAACACAATTTATACAAAATTTGCCCATACCACACAAGGGCCGAATATTTATGGTTCTCATACAAGTCCACACATTGCATTTATTTCACACTTTAGTCCCCCAAAAATTTAATTTCACAATTTAGCCCTATTTACTCAATTTCACTAAAAATTCCAATACAAAATATATTAATCTAACAAATATATTTCATATTTCACCTACTAACATCATAAAACTCAAGCATTCATCAATGGCACATTTCAAAATCATCCACAATTCACAAAATTAAGATATGGGTTTTGAAGAACACGAAGCAACGATCTCAAAAACGTAAAAATTATCAAAAACCGAAGTAAAACATACCTTGAATTAAGCTTGTTAATGACCGAATACCTCAAAGCTTTTAAACCCTATTTGTTTTTCTAAGTTTCGGCAAAGGAAGAATGAAAATAATGGCTTCAATTGATTTATTATATCATATGTTTATTTAATTATTAGTTTACTATATTAACCTTTAATACAAAATATATAAACCTTATAATATAAGGTCATTTTTTACCATTATCACCCACTCACTACTTTATGGTCTTATTGCATCATAAATCCTTCCATTTAAAAAGGCAACAACAATTAGGTGCTTTTATAATTAACCCCTAAATTTTTATTTTTCGCGATTTAATCCTTTTATTTAATCGGACACTCAAACAACAAAATTAAAACACGAAAATTTCACACAATCAAATGCACACAAAGTAAACACACAAAATAATATTGAAATATTTTTAGGACTCGGATTTGTGGTCCTGAAACCACTATTCCGATTAGAGTCAAACCGGGTTGTTACAACTCTCCCCCCATAGGGATTTTCCTCCTCGAAAATCTTACCGGTGAATAGGTTTGGATAACGCTCTTTCATTGTATCTTCTGACTCCCAAGTTTCTTCTTCAACTCCGTGTTTATGCCACAATACTTTAACTAACGAAATTTTCTTATTTCGTAATTCTTTGATATCACGAGCCAGAATGCTAATCGGTTCTTCTTCATATGACATATCAGAGTTAATTTCAATCTCCGTCAGACTAATCACATGTGAAGGATCAAATCGGTATTTACGGAGCATCGAAACATGGAATACGTTATGAATCTTTTCTAACTCAGGTGGTAACATCAATCTATAAGCAACCGATCCAACTCGCTCTGTAATCTCATACGGTCCAATAAATCTCGGACTCAATTTGCCTTTACGACCGGATCTAAGTAATTTCTTCCACGGTGAGACTTTTAAAAACACTTTATCCCCGATCTGAAATTCTATATCCTTTCTTTTCAAATCCGCATAAGATTTCTGACGATCCGATGCTGATTTCAGACTGTCCCGAATCACTTTCACTTTCTGTTCGGTTTCCTTAATCAAATCAACCCCGTGTATCTTATTTTCACTGAGCTCGGTCCAAAACAGTGGTGTATGACATTTACGACCGTACAAAGCCTCATAAGGTGCCATTTTGATACTAGATTGAAAGCTATTATTATAAGCAAATTCAATCAAAGGTAAGTATCGTTCCCACGTACCTTCAAACTCAAGAATGCAACATCTCAACATATCCTCAAGTATCTGAATGATTCGTTCAGATTGACCATCTGTCTGCGGATGGAAAGCTGTGCTAAAATGTAGTTTCGTACCTAAAGCATCTTGTACTTTCTTCCAAAATCGCGATGTGAATCTCGGATCTCTGTCTGAAACAATAGAAATAGGTACACCATGCAACCTCACAATTTCTGAAATATACAATTCCGCAAGTTTATCGAGCGAAAAATCTGTACGAATCGGAATAAAGTGAGCCGATTTTGTCAATCTATCAACAACAACCCAAATTGCATCTTTCTTGCTGGGTGTTAACGGTAAACCGGATACAAAATCCATCGTAACTCTATCCCATTTCCATTCAGGTATCATGATCGGCTGAAGTAATCCAGAAGGTACCTGATGCTCGGCCTTTACTTGCTGACATATTAAACATTTCGAAACAAAGTCAGAGATGTCTCGTTTCATTCCATGCCACCAATAGTGTTGTTTCAGATCATTATACATTTTCGTGCTACCCGGATGAACAGAAAATCGACTATTATGGGCTTCATTCAAAATCATAATCGGTTTCTGAATCTCAAACAATCCTCAATATCAACTAGAAACTCTGAATCAACATTTAAGTCACACTGAGTTCGTTTTGCAATTAAATCATCATCGGTTTTCTGAGCTTCACAAATCTGTTGAACAAATAACGGTTTTGCTTTCAACTCAGCTACTATCGCATCATCATCAGACATAGCCATATGTGTGTTCATTGCATGCAAAGCAAACAATGATTTTCTACTTAGGGCATCAGCAACAACATTAGCCTTTCCCGGATGATAGTCAATCACAAGCTTGTAATCTTTCAGCAATTCTAACCATCGACGCTGTCTCAAATTCAGATCTTTCTGAGTCATCAAATATTTTAGGCTTTTGTGATCGGAATAAACATGACATCTTTCGCCAAACAGATAGTGACGCCATATTTTTAAAGCAAATACAATAGCGGCCAATTTCAGATCATGCGTCGGATAGTTCTTTTCATGCGGCTTTAACTGTCTCGAGGCATAGGCTACAACTTTGCCTTCCTGCATCAATACACAGCCCAAACCATTTAAAGATGCATCACTATAGATAACAAACTCTTTACCCGATTCGGGTTGAACTAGGACTGGAGCTTCGGTCAAAAGAACTTTCAACTGATCAAAGCTTTTCTGACACTTTCCTGACCACTCGAACTTAACGTCTTTTTGTAGTAGCTTTGTCATCGGGGTCGCAATCATAGAGAACCCTTTCACAAAACGTCTATAATAGCCAGCGAGCCCCAGAAAGCTTCAAACTTCCGAAACATTCCTCGGAGGTTTCCAGTCAAGTATAGCTGAAATTTTACTCGGATCAACCCGAATACCCGATGCTGATACAACATGGCCCAGAAAACTGACTTCACGTAACCAGAACTCACATTTACTAAACTTTGCATACAACTGCTTATCTCGCAAAGTTTGTAATACAAGTCTCAGATGTTTGGCATGCTCATTTTCGTCTCGAGAGTAGATCAAAATGTCATCAATAAATACTAGCACAAACCGATCCAGATACTTCCTAAAGATCTGATTCATCAAATCCATGAAAATAGCAGGTGCATTAGTAAGTCCGAAAGGCATAACAAGAAACTCATAATGTCCGTACCTCGTACGGAAAGTAGTTTTTGGCACATCAGAGTCTTTAACTCGCAACTGATAGTAGCCTGATCTCAGATCTATCTTCGAAAACACAGTAGCCCATTTCAACTGATCGAACAAATCATCAATCCGTGGTAACGGATACTTATTCTTTATAGTCACCTTATTGAGTTGCCGGTAATCAATGCACATTCTCATCGTTCCGTCTTTCTTTTTCACAAACAGAAGTGGTGCACCCCAAGGAGAGAAACTCGGTCGTGCAAAACCTTTATCAGTGGTGCGCTTTTTTTTTATAGTGGTTAATTTCAATTTTGGTCCTTCTATTATGCCTAAATTTGTGCTTTAATATTTATACTCTAATTTCTAACGTAATTTGATCTTTATATTTTTATAATGTTATTAATTAGCCGAAATAGTTAATTTCATTAACTTTTCGATTAAAATGTTATGTGGTTATATATAACTTGAAAGTAGAATTTCAAATATGAAAAGTAGAGGGATTCCATTTTTGAAATTAAAAGTAGGACTAAATTTTAATTGTACAAAGTATATAGAGAATTGTTTCAATCAGACCGGATCGAAAAAGACAATTGGAACATTTGGATTGAGAATCCATCAGGGTGTCGATCTGGAGAGGCATTAATCCGATTGACTCGTGAACTAGTACGAACCGTTTAAATTGATGCAAAAACCAATTAAATCGAGTTTTTATTTTTATTTTTATGAAATTTAATGAATTATTTAATTGAAACGTACGAACCGATGGTTAGATTGATCTGTTAGTCCGATTCTGAAAACCTTGCCTAGAGCACTCTATAATTTGATGCAAATAAATAATCAACTCAGCGCAAAGTGTTACATAATAGAAGGGCTTTTATTAGAATAATATATTTATATAAACGAGAATGTCAAGACTTTAAGGCTTTGTTAGAGTGACAAGAAAATTGAAACGATGAAAAATTGAAGTAGTATAGGGACCAAAAAATGCAATTTTGGAATCTCTTTTTCGTAAACCGAGCCCGTAAAGATAAAATAGGAAGATGAACGAAGTTCATATGAAAATATATTGATGATCGTTTAAGTAATTTAATCGAGAAAATCGTTAATTAAAGCTCAATGACTAAATTGTAAAAGTCCATTCGCTATTAAGTTTTAATTTAGTAAATGCTTGAGGGCTTAGTTAACAATTATTCAAAGGGCCAAAATGGTTATTAAACTATTTTTCTTTTATGAGCTATTGGGAAATGATTATGAAAGTCAATTAGTGGATGGAATTGCAATTAAGAATTATAAAGATGATTAATTAAAGAATAAACTATGATTAATTAAGTTAATCAATTCTCTTAATTATAATGTAAATAGAAAAATTAGTGGAATGAAATGTGAAAATATATCATTTTCTTCCTTCCAACCGTCCAAGCTAAAGAAGAAAACCGTCTCCGTTTCAATTTTAGGTTCAACATTAGCTAAGGTAAATGACCAATTTCTTTGATTTTTTTATAGATTCTTGATCATGAAAGTTTGATTTAGCTAATCCATGTATCAATTTCTTGAATTGTTAAGTTTTTAACAAGTAACCATTAGAATGAAATTGAAGAGATTATTAGATAGTGAACTTAAATTATGTTAAGGATTAAGTTAAACTTGTTGAAAGATTTTAAGACATTAGAGATTAAATTGAATAAATTAAAAATTGTCATGAAATAATAGTATAGATAGAAAGTATGAGGTCCCTCATTAAAAGATGTGAAATCGAATTTTAATTGGATGTTAGATATGGAAAAATGTGTGTACCTTGAGTATAGAGGCTAAAATGAATAAAATGTAAAATATGTGATTATGTGTTGAATATGATTTGAATATGAACTAATATCGTTTTTATGATTAAATTATCGAACGTAGCTAAATACGACATTGTGTTGTCTCAAGAGAAAAGAAAAACGAGAGTTGTAAACAATTAACGAAAAAATTCGATATGTATTTTTATGATTCGAGTTCAATACATTAACACATATACATATGTATACATACATATATGATTGTTGCAAAACTACCTACCAAGGTAAGCGTATTAGTAATGCATGTCTCGGTTTATACATGATGATATCAAGTGTCGAGAATTGAATTGAATATAGTTAAAAACGAGCATGATATGAACTATGTTATGTGATTATGGTGTGTATTGATTCATTGGTTACCCTATAAAGTGTCTCGGGCAGAGCTGGGTATAGTTGGTATACCATAGGGTCATCAGTATAGTAACAACCTGATTTTTAGTGATATCGGAAACAGTGGTTCAAGGCCATCAAATCCAGTGAGTAAGCTCGTAAATTTTATTATTTAATATTTACGAGTTAAATATGATTTTTTTAAAAGAAACAGACAAGGGAGAGAGCTCAAGCTAGTTTTTAATATTTTTGCCTCATATCAAGATCGAGTGGAAAATCGAGGAAAATAAAAAATTCCTAAAATATCCCTGAATCTTTGTATTTCTGCAATTTATCCAGGTAAGTTCGTACGGTTAAAAATTAATATTTGTATTAATTTGATGAATGGTATTATGCAGTTATTTTATTGTTGAAAATGAATTATTGTTGGAATTATAAGATTGAATTGAATATTCGGGTTGAATGGAACGCGGGATTTGAGTACATTAATTATTTAGCGTATGACGCTATTGAAGGAAGATATCGACAAATTACCCAAGTAAATCGGGGTTCAGCATTTGTTGCGAACTCTCATGATTTACTTTCGGTTTAGCTCTTTCGAGCTTCTGCTCAGCTCTTACGAGCTTCTGTTAAACTCTTACGAGCTTCTGTTCAACTCTTATGAGCTTCTGTTCAGCTTTCGAGCTTCTATTGGCGTATTTGGAAGGCCCAGCTCTTATGAGCTTCTGTTAACGATGTACTCTTATACGTAAGTCGTTCTCCGATTTGGGAAAGTCTTGGTAAAGTGATTTATTTAATTAATTTCAAAGTTATCCAACAATATTCTAAATGGTTCAACGGGAAATGTTCTGTTAAGTGACGATATGAGTTCGATACAAACTAATACATGTATACATATATATGAAATTCATGAAAAATGATGGTACATGATATATTGATATAATGAATCGGATGATATATGTATATGAAGAAACGATAAGAGAATGATATGTATCATGACATGTACATATATGAATAACTTTGATATGTTGATACATGGAAATTATGTAAGTTGAGACGAGTAATAAACTCAAGTGTGACATGTTGAGAAAATAAGTTTATCAATGTTGAATCTGTATGAAATATGTTTAAGTACACTAACAAGTGTTGTTGTCTGATGCTTAAGCAAGTGCCAAGCTATTGGTTGAATGATAATATGTTTATTTATATGATGCATTGAAATGGTAAATACTCAAATGAAAATATGCTAGTGCTCATGAAAGAGTGGTAAGGTTTAATTTATGAAATTTCTTATGAAATGACTTATTGTAACGACCTAAAATCCGTGGGCACCGGAAAAGTGTGTTATCGAGCCTCCGTCTTAGTAAACCGAGTTAGTAAATAATTATTAGGAGTAATTACGAGTCTAATAGTGTGTTTAATTGAATTTTTATTTAGTGAATTTAGTATAATTGAAAGTAATTAGGAAAAAGGATCATGTTGAATAAAGAGTGAAAGTCTAATTATAGATTAAAATAAAAGCTAAAGGGACTAAAAAGGAAATTATACTATTCTTTATAGTTGAGACGGTATACGTATAAAAAAATAAATATCAAAGATTTTTATGATTAAAATATGTATGTTTACTTAATAAATAAGATTATATTATATTATATTATATTATACAAATAGGTAAAGAAACGTAAGAAACATAATGAAATTAAAATGAAACAGAGAAGAAACAGGGGAGAAAGAAAGAAAGAAAAGAAAAAGAAGAAATTTAGGGTTTTCAAGGTTCAATTTTAAATTGGTAAGTCAAATTAAGTCATTTTCTTGTAATTTTTGAGTTTTTATGAAACTAGAACAAAATGCTATTAAGTATGTGCTGAAATTTTGGAACATATTAGATTTTTGGACATTAAATTTTATTGAATAAAAGTGTGAATTGGGGATTGAATTAATAGAATTTCTAATTAGAAGTGGGAGATAGAATAAATTGTGAAGTAAGCTATAAGTTTCATGTTTTAGGGACTAAATTGAGGAAAAATTCGAAATTATGAAAATATGATAAAAATTAGATGGTTAAATGTGAGTCTGGCAAGAAATTGAGTAGCAAAAAGGTATGAATTGAGAAAGAAAATTATATAGGTTTAGTTAGGATTAAATTGAAATTAAAGTAAAAGTTAGATAAAAATTTCAGCAATTAAATTGTGTTGTGCTAATGATTGTGAAATTATTTTAATTGTTCGTAGCTAATATCGAGTTTGAAGCATCGGCTCAAAAAGGAAAAGAAAAGATCGTCGAGGATTAAATCCGAAGAGAATTCTGGTTTGTATCACTATAATTCAAACTTTATTATTATGTGTTTAATTTACTAATTATGTGTGGTAAGTATTTTAAGGTAAGTGTTTAATAAAGTGATAAATTTATGATTGGGTATTGAAATTGAGACTGATACTGAACAGAATTATGAAATATTGAATATTGTTTTGAGTACTGAGTTGAATTGTGAAGTTATTGAATATTGTTATGTGTACTGCATTGAACTGTGAAATTACTGAAGTTACGAATTACTGCAATATTGTGAAACTGATTGAAATAAGGAATTATAATTAATACTGAAATAAGACGAAAATTATACTGAAAAGTGAATTAAAAACCCTATTAATTAGTCAGACTAGTCGAATATAGTTGGCATGCCATAGGATATGGAAGAGTACGAGTTTTTGCCGGCTTACTGACCAGGCACTTATGTGCCAACTACTGTTACTCTTACTGATCAGGCACTTATATGCTCGGTGAATTTTTCAAAATCACATCACTGCTACTGTCCAAGAAAAAAAAACTATTCCATTGCAAATTTTTTTTACTCTTTCGTAATTTCTTTGTATTAACTAGCATTTAGGCATACATAACACTAAACATATTCTTAATTAGCCATCTCAATAGCTAATCATTATCAAATAACTTTACTTCCCTATTTCAACCTTTTTCGAAACACAATCCAAACAATTAACCATGTTATTTAATCAAGCATGAAACCATGCATATCAAAATAAACAAGCCATTTTTGCATGGCTCATTATATATATACATCATTCAAAATATATTCCAAAAAGTAGTATAGACTATACATGTCATAAGTTTAAGTTTAACTTTTATAGATACCGATAACGGACGATAGTGTGATTGATTTCGTTGACGATCCCCGATCCCGCAACTAACTTCTAAAATCTACAAAACCGAGGCAAACACATATGCACGGTAAGCTATCAAAGCTTAGTAAGTCATAAGCAAATAAACAATTCAATGTTTTTAATAGTTCAATATCACATAAACAAATTATTCAATTCATATTCATATATATATAAGCATAAAAAAAACATAATTGTGATATCACATACCCTTACCATTTGGCCAAATATAGTCTTTAATACACACACACACATACTTTCATTTGCATCATCTAATTTGTATCACAAATGAAATAACCAACTTACCTTGATATCATATATTATTTAACTATTACATACTTGTAATATCATGTACTTATATGTCACATTCATCATTCATTGGATCCGCACAATTTGTGCTAAATAATTTGTCAAAGCTATAATGACGTTGCACAATTAGTGCTCTCTTATTTAACCAAATTGATCTTGGTATCGCACATTTAGTGCCCGTTATTTGACATCATTATTTTTGTTTTGCACACTTAGTGCCCTTTATTCAACATTGTCATTTTAATTTTGCACACTTAGTGCCATTCGTATAGACATAGCTATTCCATACTCGCACACTTAGTGCTAAATATCGGTAAATCACATCCACGTCTATTTCTGTTACCCGAACTTAAATACATTCAGCTACATATATATATATGCATGTTTTCATTTCAGAATATATATAACTAATGTTTATTTAGAATTTATATCATCTATTTGCTTATAAACTTACCTCGGACAATGATAAACCGGAACGGAACGATTAATCGACGACTTTTGTTTTCCCCTGATCCAAGTCTGATTTCTTTAATTATTGATCTAAACATATTCAAATTAAACTCATTCAAACATAATTTCATTCAATTCATTCAAAAACGCATAAATAAGTAAATTTCACTTTTGCCCCTAACATTTCACATTTTTCACAATTTAGTCCCTATTTCACAAAATACAAAATATTCCAAATTTGACCACACTATAGCTTGGCCGGATATTCCCTAGACTCATATAAGTCCATACATGTCATTTATTTCACATATTTAACACCTATTTTATAACCTTTACAAAATGATCCTTTTAGGTGTTTTCATGGTAACACCTTTCACAAAAGTTGTTTATTTAACAACTAAGACTCATTTTCTTCCATAAAAATGCAGCAACCTCACATGGAAAAACCCTATACTTCCAACCATTTTGCAAAATAGTCCCCTCATTAGCTAGCTCAAGCTATAAGGGTTCCAAAAGTATAAAAATTATCAAAGAATGGTCATCAAAACACTTACTTGTAAGGAGAAAAGCTTGCTGAAATTTTTGAGCTCTCAAACCCCTATTTTGCTGCTTATTTTCGGTGGTGAAGATGGAGAAGAAAAGATGATATCACTCTTTTCTTTATTTTATGATAAAAAATCAATTTAGTCACCAAATTTTTACCTAACCAATTGACTAAATCTTTTCTTTGTCCCTATGGCCGGCCACCACCCTAAAAAAGGCCTAATTTCACATTAGGGACCTCCAAGTAATATTCTATAGCTTTTAGACACCTTTAGATTGTAAAATAGAACTTTTACACTTTATGCGATTTAGTCCTTTTATCAAATTAAGCACACAAACAGTAAAAATTAAATCACGAAATTTTCACACATATTAATTCAAAAATTATAAACACAGAAAATATTATTTAAAAATTTTTCTAACTCGGATTTGTGGTTTCAAAACTACTATTCCGATTAGGATCAAAATCGGGTTGTTACATAAATGATAAAAGTAAGTGGGCTTAAAAGGCAAATAGACCTAAGGTCTATTTGGGCTGGACGGAAAAGGTACAAAATCAGTAAGAAAATAAGGAGAATTAAGGGCAAAATTGGAATATTACAAAAATTACTTAATAAAGCTAGGATTGAAGTGGAATTATCTAGATTTCTCTTTATTTTTCTGCATTCTCATCAGCTAAAACACCATAGAAGGGTTTCCTTAAGCTGGTTCTTCATATTTTTATTGCAAGTAAGTTCAATTCTTGATTATTTCTTGAAATTTTTGTGTTTTTGTGACTTTTACAACTAGGCCCACTTGTTGTATTCATTAATTTTTGATTCTATGAAAGAAGTTGAAAATTACTATGAATACATGCTGGAAGTATATGATGATTTAGCATGGAATTAGAGCTTCAAATTGTTCATATGCTGATTTATTGAAAGAATTGAATAGAAAGTGAATGTTTGGGACCTAATAGTAAAAGAGTTTGAAGTTAGGGTTATATGTGGAAATTCTTAATTTCAATAGTTGTGAAATAACTTATAATTTCTAGGTAAAGTACTAATTGAGAAAAATTAGCTTAATTGAGGGGTTAATTAAGCAAGGACTAAATTGTATGAACTGTGAAATTTGGGGGAAAATGGAAATCAACATTTTGCACTAAAACAATTTTGGACAGCAGCAGTGGTTTTACTTTGAAAAATCACCAAAAATTGTGGGAATTGAATTAGAGGGTGAATAAAATATGAAATTAAAGCTTATTGAGTCTAGTTTCTCGTAGAATAAATAATGTAAGTAATGGAATTGTAAATTATGAGATATAATAAATTTTGTGAGACAATATTAGAATGATTTCGGGTTCCCTTGTTCTGACTTTGGAAAATAATCAAAATTTGAAGAAAAATAATTATGAGTTATAATTTATATGCTTAGAATCCTTAATGAATCTATTTTCAAAGGAAATAACCGGAAATGTAACACCCATTACCCGTATCCAACACCAGAATAGGGTACGAGGCATTACCAAAACACATACACTTGTAAACGTATTAAACCGAGTTATAAAATTTCATCTAAATTAAAACTTTCAAAATAATTAACATGCTTTTATGACTTTTCACAATATATCCTCAAAATATTATAATCATAATAATTAGGGACTACGAGACCCGATACATACTCATGCAATTCAATGCTTCATTTCCATTTCATTCAATTCGCAATTTCTCATGCTCACAAATTAAATCATATCACTAGCAATTTCCATTTACTTCACGTACAATTCAATGACATTAAGTTCAACACTAATACGTATTTACCATTTATCTCAATGTTTATCGATTATACCATTCAATAACACATTTATGAAATTCTCAATTTTGCAATGAAAATATCACTTTAGCTTAAATAACAACATAATCCTATTATAAATTCTCAATTTTTTTTTTGATGGACTTCAAAAACCATTCTTACTCTGTCTCACAAAAAATCAAATATCTAAAAATATAAAACTTTGCTGCTTACTCTATTTCTTTCATGTGAAAATAGACTATTTTATCTTTAATTTCGTATCTCATTCAGGTCCTAATTCAATTTCCACTATTTTGGTGATTTTTAAAAATTGAACTACTGCTACTGTCCAAAACCACTGTAAACAAAATGTTAATAACCAAGTTTATAACACTTTCACTTCCTTTCAATTAAACCCTATACATGGCATATAAATCTTCTGATGCACAATAAAATTTACTGAAGTAATATGGATAGTGTGCCCTGATGTGTTGATTCGATCCACCGATTTCACATCAATCTACAAAGAACATTAAACACACAGGAGTAAGCTTACAAAAAGCTTATAATAAAATCTTATCAAGATTTCACTAACAATATTAATAAACAAGTATAATTCAAGATTTCTTGCCAACCACAATCCCAAACAATGAATTTACTCAATTGAGCTCAATATCAGATATCAACTTATTTCCAACATTTAGCTTCAATTGCACTTACAAATACTTGTCAAATTGAGGATCGTCTTACGGATTTAAGTACATTGTTTGCCCGGTGCCATGATTTGCTTGAATCTTTTACAATGCTATAACTCAGTATGGTTTTCTTCACTGAAATACCATACTACTTTTCACAACTCAGTATGGTTTTCGTTACTGAAATACCATACCTACTTCTCACAACTCAGTATGGTTTTCTTTATTGAAATATCATACCTACTTTTCACAACTCAGTATGGTTTTCTTTACTGAAATACCATACCTACTTTTCACAACTCAGTATGTTTTTCTTTAATGAAATACCATACCTACGTTCCACACTTTTCCATGGATCCACCATGGACTTATTCGTCAATTCATCACTGGTTACTGAACGTATATACTCAGTCCTGCATATCCCTTAATTTGAACTAACAATCTCATTTTTTTTTCTCATTTTTACCATAACCATATTTCAACAACAATATACTAATTGATACAATATATCATTCCCACATTAACAATTAATCATAAAAGTTCAGCCGTATGAACTTACCTGGGCCAATTTGTAGGAGTTGTAAAAGTTCAGAGACTAGTTTGATATTCTCTTTTCACGTTTATCTTCGGATTCCCGATCTATAATATATTTTTTTTCCATTCATTAGCATCTATTTCAATACTAATTCACTTCGCAATTTATGCCCTTCAATTTTCAAAATTACACTTTTACCCCCAAACTTTATAATTTTTTACAATTTAGTCCCTACTCAATTCACACTTCAATTGAACAATTTTTTCCTCAAATAATATTTTATCTAATCATTTTAGGCTATTATACAGCCTTTGGTATTCATAATTTCAGTATAAAACCCCAATTCCTAGCTTTTTCACAATTAGATCCTAAAAATCATTTTCTACTAAAATCACTTAATAAAATCATAATATAATGAAATTAAAGCTTCAAATATATGATAATTCATCATAAAATTCTATAAATTATTCATGGTAACTTACAAAATCACCCATGGAATCAAAAACTAATGAATTCAATAGTTGGACCTAGTTGTAAAAGTCACAAAACATAAAAATTTTAAAAGAAAAAGCAAGAATTGAACTCGCATGGTGTAAACATATGAGAAACCAGCTTGCTTCAGAACTCCTATGGAATTTTTTCTGATGAATTATGAAGAAATCTCTAGATTTTTTACTTTTGTCTTTGTTTTATATATTTAATTTGCAAAATTTCCAATTTTGCCCTTGTTTTTTCTTACTTTCTTGCTGATTTTTCTTGCCCAAACCGTCCAGCCCATATAATTTGGGTCTAATTTCCTTTTAAATCCCTCCTCATTAGTCACTTAAGCTATTTAATCACAATTTAACAAATTTTACACTATTTTCAATTTAGTCTTTTTTAGTTAATTGACCATCCAAACGTTAAAATTTTCTAATGAAAATTTTATACTAACTCAATGACACTCCATAAATATTTATAAAAACATTTATGGTTCGACTTATGAATTCGAGGTCGCGATACCTTGTTTTAGACCCAATTTACCTATTAAATTCTTTTTAAATCACAAAATTCACTAATTCAAAAATTCTTCTAAATTCACACTTGACCCATAGTTATTAATTTATTAAATTTAAAACTCACTGGTCGGATTTAGTGATCTCGAATTACTGTTTTCAACACCACTAAAAATTAAGTTGTTACAAATATGACCTTTAAATGTATATTAGAAATGTTATAAAGCAAATGTATGAATGTGATTTTAAAAGATAATTGTGCTTAAATGTAACATCTCTTGCTCGGATCTGTTATTGGATCAAGTGTGGGGTGTTACATATGGTCTTTAAATTACACATAAGTAACTTTTTCTAACATCTCATCTTCAGAAAAGAGAATCAATGACTTCAAAATACTTGTGTGTAAATTTTAAATATCAAAACTACAATCTCTGAAGATTTTAATATATCCATGAATTCAAGTACGTTTCTACATTTAATTTTGTTATTAATGATGCGACAAGTTTTAATTTTTTAACTTTTATATCAATGTTTTACTGTTGTAACACAATCATCATACAAGAACTCAATATTACATGATAGAATATGTCTATATATAAAAGTCAAAAGCATGAGGAAGGCAATGTTGTAATTTTCAACCTAATATTTTATTTTTCTTTTACTGTCTCAGCAATTGTTTGGTTAAGGCGGTTGTTGAAGACAAGTAGTTAAATTTTTTTTTTAATTATTTTTAACCAGTCATTTTTTTTAATATAAACCTGCGACATTGTCAGCATTATAATCCAAAAAAAAAAGAAGTGGCTTTTGGTAGATAAAGATGTAGTTTCTTTGCAGGAAACTTGGCATATTATATATGAATGAAGGGATTTGAAGCAGACTTAGTCGACGACTAGAAATTTTATTAGAAATCTTCAAATTCAGGAAAAATAGATAAACTATTTTCTTGTTTAGAGAGAGAAAAAGTGGGGTAATTATTTCAGAAACTTTGAAGGTGAATGCTCCAACCCCAATGTTTGAAACGTGTGCAATGACTGGATTAACGTCAAAGGCGAATCCCATTTTGCTTCCAAACCTGATGTCATTTACCTGCACTCACAAGAAGAATTCATTAATGAGGTATTTAAATATTAACACCTTTTCCCTTCTTCTGGTCAACTATAACATCATCACCACTTTATTTTCAAATAAGATTTCAGGAATCGCTAAATTTAAGGGTTTTGAATCCACCATTTTTGTCATAAATAATCGGATTTGTTCATCATTTTGACTATATTATCATTCCAAGTTTGGTTTTCAGATTCGTTTAATGCTATTTTAAAATTTTCTCTATATCATTGACATATCATGTTCGTAATTTTACTCTTTCTTAATCCTTAAATAGGAAGACAATGTAATTATTCCTATACTGACAACAATACCGATGTCAGACAAACATTGATGTAACTTATCTCAATAAACTATTTTATTATAATTACATATAAATTTTATGCAAAAATACAATTTTTTTGACTATTTAATGCTGATGTATACAACACACCGTATTTGAATTCGTACAATGGGGAAAGCTAATTGATATTGAAAGAAGCAGAATTTGAGGATTATTCTTGAGGATATGATATTTACCACGATTCATTCAAAATGTTATAACAGGGTATTGATTTATTAATAGGTAAATAATTTGCAGCATCCGGTGTTGAAAGAGCATTATTTGACCCAAAATATTGGTATAAGATGCATTGCAAACGTAAATAAAAAGCTTCACAAGGACTAAATATATAAAACACGTGATTATTTTTGCTCTTTCAATCTATTTTTTATTTTATTTTTTTACTCGCAGCTTACCAGATATTACTTTATTTTAAAATCAAATATTCAAAGACTTAAAAAATAAACACAACGAATCCGTCTTTTATACATCGATGTCCTATTTCTCCATGTCTAATATATTAATGTTTCTACACTATATTATGGTATACAATTAGATTAAATAAATGCGATAATTGCAGTAGGTAATGACTTTAGCAATCAAAATATACAAAAGGTTAAGATCCAGAGATGACAAGTAATGTTGTTTGAAATTAAATTCAAATTTTTATATTTGTTGTTGGCAGCTCCTACTTCTTTTTTGACCCATAAAGTTACTACAATTAAAAAATAAAAAAATTATTAATATATTGAAAAATGATTATATTTCAATTCAAACCATAATAAATTTAGATAAAATCTACGCATAACAAATTTTAAATAAAAAATAATCTAAAAGAAAATTTGATATATGATATTTGTATAGGATGAAACTTCCACCTCAACGCATAAAGCCTCAAATCAAAAGTTTTGCTCAAACTTTGTACTTGTTAGGCCATCATTTAATTTTAAACGACCAAGAAAGGAAATATGCAAACTTTTATGGATTAAAAAACCCATGTGGGTTCAACCGTCATCCAACACGTCAACCGAAAGATATAATATGTTTTTTAAGACAAAACAGAAGAAAAAGGCAGGTACCACGCAAACAGCCAAAGACCACCTGAGTTTACTTCAAAATTGAATTCCATTTTGTACTATGACTGTCTAATGTAACAGGGGTGGCCTTGCTATCAGCTTGTTGATTTCTTGTGTTCATACGGCACAATTCTAGAAAGAAATTAAACCCACCCCCAAGAAACCCCCTTTTTTCAACATTTCCAATCGATATGAAATAAAACTCAACCTATATAAAGCAGTCTCCCCACTTTCATTCTTTAACCACAAATCATTTCTCTTGGACATTGTAAGCTACGTACCTTCACAAAGATGGCAAAGCTACCAACCCAGTTCTTGGTTTGCAGTTTCTTCGTTCTTCTTGCCTTGCATTCGTTCTCGGTAAGATCCCAGGAAGTCGGTACGTGAGGCAACTTTGGGTTCGGTTTCCGATTCCCATATTTACATCAGAAACCAGACTAAGTTTTCATTTGAACTCTTGTTGTTGTTGCAGAGGATGAAAGTGAATTTGATTATGGAGCAAATAGTACAAAAGGGCCAGCAAGATGGGGAGAGATTCATGCAGAATGGGGTGCTTGTAGCAATGGGACCATGCAATCTCCCATTGATATGTCCAATGAAAGAGTTAACATTGTTTCCCATTTAGGGAGGCTTAAGAAAGCTACAAGCCCAGCAATGCCACTTTACGAAACAGGGGCCATGATATGATGGTAATTGAACTCTCAAAATTTTCAACTACTCCCTTTCTCTTCCCGTAGTCGTTGTTTAATCAGATGCTGTTAAAAGGCTATGGTTCACTTTTCATATTTAATCATTGTTAAGTATGACTTGAAAAAAGTTGTATTAGGTGAGATGTTGATGTTATATGGAAATCTGCCTATTTTCTCCGTCATTTACAGCTATAGATCATATTACTAAATTATCAAAGTTTTCCAATGATCTGAACCCAATTTGCGTATGCAGTTGAGATGGGAAGATGAAGCAGGAGCTATAGAGATAAATGGTACGGAGTATGTACTCCACCAGTGCCATTGGCACTCACCTTCCGAGCACACTATCAACGGGAGGAGGTAATAATACAGACGAGGATCAAGTTACACTTTTTTTTGGGGGGGGGGGGGGGGATGTACGTTAAGCTAAGAACATAATCGTGCATGTTGTGGATCGATCCCATATCTATAATGAGAAAACTGTATTTTTGTCTTGATGATATATGATATAGGCATCAATTATAATATTTTCAGGTATGATTTAGAGCTACACATGGTTCATGAAAGTGAAGATGGCAAGGTTGCTGTAATAGGTATCATGTACAAGACTGGAAGACCAGATTCTTTCCTATCATCGGTAAGTTGAAACGAAAAGGAGTTTTGGTGCTTTGATATCTGAACTTCTTTTTTCCTAATTTAATCTAATACTGTAAGACTAATTGCTTATGGACTTGTGGATTACCAGCTGATGGATCATTTAGAAGCCATTACTGATATCACAGACGGAGAGAGAGCGGTGGGGGTGATCGATCCAAGGCACATTAAATTTGGCAGTAGAAAATATTACAGATACATCGGCTCTCTTACTGTTCCTCCTTGTACTGAAAATGTGGTGTGGAGCATTGTCAGAAAGGTTTGTTCGATTAACCTGCTCTCTACGTGATTTTTCTTAATTTAAATATGATGTGTGTAGATATACGTTACAGCTTGGCTAATGTTCATTAATTAACCATCCTTTATCAGGTGAGGACTGTAACCAGGGAGCAAATGAGATTGCTTCGTGTGGCTGTACATGATGTGAGTTTATTTCCATTTAATCTACTTGAATTTTCCAGATAAATTATCAGAACAGAAATTTTATATATTTTTATTTTACAGGATTCAGATACGAATGCGAGACCACTTCAGTCAATAAATAATCGACCTATTCAATTTTATAGACCAGATGATAAAGAAGAGAATTAAAAGATGAATCATGTATTAAACAAACATAGGTGCATGTCACCATTTGATTATTTGAGGAACTATGCAGATTATATACTGACGGATTAACAAGCTTAGGCTGAGATACCATATATTGTATTCATATATACACTTCAATTTATATTTTAGGAGCATGTGTTCTGAGTTTCCCAACATTTTTTTAGATTTAATTGTATCGTGGTGCTGAATGTTAATGATAAATATTCTTCTTCTGTGTTTTTTCTTTTTAAATATACATAATCATTCAATTAATAAAGAAATTATGGGTACATAACCACTTTATATACGATCACAAAAATTAGCAAAATGATATGTTGTTAGCAGTCCTACATGTAGAGACAACCAAATTGTAAGGTTGCTTTTGATTAAATTAAATTGGATAGCAACCAACCAAATTCCATTGTCGGTATTCCAAGATTTCACTCGCCAATTAAGCTTTTTGGAAATATTTTATTTATCTCGTATACAAGCTAACACCATTCTGAGAGCGTCACCCTCAATGCAAGCCTTGATTAAAACAGGTTTACAAGTGTCTTATATGAATATAGTATAAGGATTAGTATATATTTTTATTATAGGAAATTCTCATGTGTCTCTTTTTTAAAATAATTTTTTAATATTTTATTATATTTTTATAGGACACTTGTCAACCTAATGTATTAAGAAAAAAAATTAAAATACCATTGAATAATCTAAGGGCTAGTATTTGTTACAATTGTATATCATATGTAAATTTTTATTGGATTTTTTTAAAATAAAAAAATTAAAATACCCTCAAATAATCTAACTTATTTTAATTATGGAATGTCATTTTTCGTAATATTCTTAATCGAGTTGGTAAACAATTAATTTGTGAAACCAACTCAATTAGGAATTTATATAATAGTATAGAACAATAGATATATTGTATATTTTTCCTATTTGCTATTGATTTTAACTTTTATATTTTTATATAAGAGGTAAAAGTATAAAATTATGTTAAATATAATTAAATTGATAGATTTTATAAAAATGTTAGTTAAGTTGAGATATATTAAATTGATATATTATTATTTAAGTTTTAATAAGTTAATGTCATGAGTCAATCGAGCATCAACTTAGTTAGAAAAGTTACGAAAATATTCTTTCATAATTAAATTATGTTATATTATTTGAGGGTTGTTTAGCATTTTTATTTTTTTTTTAAAAACCTAATAAAAAATTTACATGTGGTATTACATCGATAAAACATTAATTTTACCACTAAACCAAAGCTCTATTTTATTATATACATACATTTTAATTGTATTATGCATACTTAATTGTCTCCATTAATTCTATATATTTACTATTATTAAACTCCTAACTGAGTTGGTGTCACAAGTCAATCGGGCATCAACTTAATTAGGAAAATTACAAAAATATATTTCTATGATTAAAATAAGTTATAATATTTGGGGTACTATAATTTTTTTATTTAAATGAACTAATAAAAATTTGCGTGGGTGAGATTTGAATCCATGCTTACATCAATAAAACACTAATTTTACAACTAAACCAAAACTCTATTATAATAACCTAATTAAATGTTATTATTCATGATATTGATCCGATTCAAATATTATTTTACTTTATACCTTTTAACTCTTTTTTACCTAATTAATTTTAATATTATTTATTCTCTAATTTTTTAGATTAAGGTCATGGACGGGGATTTGAATAATGAGTTCAATGAGAGAGTGACTAGGTTGAGATATACGGGACATTATATACAAGCAACTTAAAATTAATGAAAAAATTTGTTAAAAAGCTTGAAATGGACGAGAACATTATGAAAATTTATCAAGAAGATTTTATTGATTCACCCAACTCGTGGATTGAACAATAGACTATATTATTTCATACTATTTGTGAAAATATATTATTTTTAAAAAAGTTAAAATAAATTGAATGGATTGTATTTTTTTTGAGAATTAATACATATGAAATAAGAAACTAGTTCATAAATATAAAGTAATTAAAAATGTCTTATTTATGATTTGATTCATTTCTTTAGCGGCGAAAAATTGAACATTGTTTCCATTTACGATCCAAATATTGGTTGATTTTTCTACTCGTGCCCATATTAGTGAGTATCTAATTGGAAAAGAAACTCCATGTTTATCTGTTTTTAGAATTAAACTATTTATTAATTTATTACTTAAAATTCAAACAAAACATAATTTATAAAAACCAATTGAAATTAAAAATAAAACAACTTTTACAATTAAATACAAACAAAAATGAATTATAAATGTTCAACAAATAAATTTCATAAAAGAATTAACGAAAAGACAAATTTCTCTATAATCTTTATAATTTTTTATTTCATAGTTGAGAATTTATGTTATTTTTGAAATTTTGAAATTTCAAAAACAAAATTAACTTATTTTTTATAAAAAGAATTAGCTTACACTATGTAACCTTAATACACACATGAAAAAACATTAAAATGACTATTAAGATTAATTTTTTTGGTGACACTATTGAAAGTAATTGATTTTTAATGGAAAATCAAAAATATTAATTTTTTTACGATATAATTTAAAAGTTAATATTTATACCACACACGTATATATTTCTTTCAAATACAAATTTACTATTTATTCCCTGAAAGACTCGAATTAGGATAAATTCTATAATACCAATGGTTTTCAATATTATTTAAAAACAAAAAATTAACAATATTAACTATTTAAGCTAATTAACAATACTATAAAAATATAAAGACTAAATTATATTAAAAAATAAAGTATATATATTAAATATAAATTTTAAATATATTAGAGGGAGTAAAACTGAAAATTAATTATTTTTATAAAATAAAAAAGAGAGCCGCGAGATGACCACCCTTTTATATAAATATTAGAGGGACCAAATGTAAAATTTAATCAATTCTTTTAAAATGAAAAAAAAAAAAAGAAGTATGGTGAGAGAGCCACTAGTCGGCAGAAGGAAGGTCAAAATATATAGGTATTAGTATGATTTCTCTCTTTGCGTTCGGTTGATTATATATTTGTATTAAATTATGAAGTGAAAATTTAAAAAGTTAAAATATATTCTAATCCTACTTTTATCTTTAAAGATTTAGACTCTCTAGTTTTTGAGTTTTAAAAATTAGGTTTAATTGTTGTCATTGTTAAAATGCTCCTATTAAATTCACTCGTGTGGTATTTTAAAATAGGTTGATTATTTGTTTGTATCAATTTATAGAGTTAAAATATGATTTAAGTCCTTATACACTTCATACATTTAAATTAAATTTAGTCTCCTTATTTTGTTCTTCAGGAATTTAGTTCATCTACTTTTCAAAATTAAAAATTCAAGTTCAATTGTTACTACCATTAAAGTTCTTCAGTTAAATTCAATAGTGTCGCATTTTAAAATTTAAAAAAAATCACTCAATAGTGATGTAATATAAAATTCATGTCGAAAATGCTTATGTGAATTTTTTTTCTTAAAAACACATATTCAAACTCGTCATGACAGAATATTTTTTGTTAGAATAGTGTTCTTAAAAAAAGACTACAGCAATGTAACTAAAATAGTTAACAATATTAACTATTTAGACTAGTTAATGACATTATAAAAACAGAAGGATTAAAATATGTCAAAATTTAAAGTATATGGATTTAATCCAAGTTTTAGCATAGCATAGGGGCCAAAATTAAAAAATTATCATTGTCTCGTAATGTGAAAAAAAAAGAAGAAGAAGCAAGGCAAACTCAAAAGATGTGTCTGTACCTAAAACCCTTAAAGTATTCAAATTATACATAATCATATATTATTTTAATCGAAATTTTAACTATATTAACTGTTTAGACTAACTAATAATATTATAAAAATTATAGGACTGAATTATGGTAGGAATTAATGTATAATGATTAAATTTCAAAAATAAATATAATAAAAAAATTAAAATTAAACTATTTTTATAAAATGAAAAATAAAAGAGCATGGGTGTAGGATCATTTTATATATATAGTTATATTGAAATTTCATTTAGAATCTCATCCCATTGACTTAGACAAATTTATAGATAATTAAAGGAAGCAAATAATTGTTATTTAATGCTAAACAGCGAAAAATAGTTATCGTGATTTTGATGTATATTATTTTAATTGCATATTTAATATCTTCTTAAATATGAAAAGAGTTATCATAAGAAGTAAACTCCAAACCCTGAATAAAATAAATTAGCCTAATAATATAATTAATAAGAAAATGTATTCATAATGATATATATAAAACATCCTCGATTGAGGCATATACATCACCATATAAACAGTGGCGGGCCCCTTGTGTTCTTGAATGAAAATTTTCTATTTAAATTATTTATAATTTATAAAATTTTAAATTAGTAATGGTATAATTGTATTTTTATTTTTTTAAAATGATAAAAATTAATTTAACTTTTTAAAAATTATTAAAATATAAATTACATTTTGACTATCATAAAAATATAAAAATTAATTTTAACCCCAAAATATTGTTCCTCACTCTGCCACTATATATAAACATTATCCAATTTCATTAAAACATGTTAGTATGGAAAGAGCCAAACTAAGTTGTTTGTGAATACTTTTGGGCAGTGTCAAAATTCGATTATGTAAATAACATAAATTCTCAACTATGAAATAAAAAATTATAAAGATTATAGAGAAATTTGTCTTTTCGTTAATTCTTTTATGAAATTTATTTGTTGAACATTTATAATTCATTTTTGTTTGTATTTAATTGTAAAAGTTGTTTTATTTTTAATTTCAATTGGTTTTTATAAATTATGTTTTGTTTGAATTTTAAGTAATAAATTAATAAATAGTTTAATTCTAAAAACAGATAAACATGGAGTTTCTTTTCCAATTAGATACTCACTAATATGGGCACGAGTAGAAAAATCAACCACTATTTGGATCGTAAATGGAAACAATGTTCAATTTTTCGCCGCTAAAGAAATGAATCAAATCATAAATAAGACATTTTTAATTACTTTATATTTATGAACTAGTTTCTTATTTCATATGTATTAATTCTCAAAAAATATACAATCCATTCAATTTATTTTAACTTTTTTAAAAATAATATATTTTCACAAATAGTATGAAATAATATAGCCTATTGTTCAATCCACGAGTTGGGTGAATCAATAAAATCTTCTTGATAAATTTTCATAATGTTCTCGTCCATTTCAAGTTTTTTAACAAATTTTTTCATTAATTTTAAGTTGCTTGTATATAATGTCCCGTATATCTCAACCTAGTCACTCTCTCATTGAACTCATTATTCAAATCCCCGTCCATGACCTTAATCTAAAAAATTAGAGAATAAATAATATTAAAATTAATTAGGGAAAAAAGAGTTAAAAGGTATAAAGTAAAATAATATTTGAATCGGATCAATATCATGAATAATAACATTTAATTAGGTTATTATAATTCTTTATTGCGTTTCATCATCTCTACACAAATCCTATTTATAAGCCTTTATACATGCATAAAATGGAAGAGGAGTGAATTGAATACTTATTTTTGTTTGATATAAATTATTTCTTAATTGTTGTGGTTTTATTTCCCCTAAATTTTACCTTAATTTTCATAATCAGATATTAAGGATTTTGTATTACCTTTTCACATTTGCATTTAAAAGTAAATATTTTTTTAGGGTAATAGATATGTATTTTTAATATATTTATTATTGTATATGACGTTAATTTATTTTAAAAAATATTTGACTGTTTTCAAATACAAAGATAGCAGCAATTAAGGTTTAATATGAAAACAATTGTTCACATTATAAGTAGTAAATATATTCCCTATCTATTATTATGGTAATTAATCGACTTAGTTATAAATTGTGTTAGTAGTAAATTGCAAATCAAATTAGAGTACTAAGGATCATTAATGCAAATACAAAAAAATTATTGAGGAGTTATTAAGAATGTTTAATGATTTGAAATTTATAATTAATGTAATAAAACATCATTATTACTGATGACAGAAAAAAAAACAATATTTAAAACTTAATTTTAAAATCAACATCCACTTTAAGTATAAAAATAAAAAAATCCAAAATCAAAGAATTAATCTTGATTCAATGTTTTTATATGTATGCTTTCGTTTCTTCTTTTATATAATATATATGATATGATAAGCTTGTTTAAGGTTAATTTAAAACATGTTTTTAAACCTTGTTTAAAACTTATTTATTGATAGATTATTATATAATTAATAATATTTATGTTTTATTTTTTATCTAAAATTTTGTTTGTATGTGATTTTTTTTTGTTTGAGTTTATTTATTTATTCTATGGAAAACAATTTGTTTATTGTTGGTTGACACGAATATATTTATAAATATATTTATTTAATATTTATAAATTAATTTAAATAAACAAACGAGTAAATATGTAAATTTAAAATTAATGAGCATTAAATAAAAATCTATTCCTTCAAACTCAAATAAACTATGATGTGACATCCTTAAATTCATCCCGTTTGACTTCATTAAACAATATATTTGTTTATTTGATATCTCAACAAAAATTATAATGTAGATATGGTGCATCTAATAATGATTTTTTTAAATAATTTCATTATATATATTGGTTATACTTATTTTTTTAATAAAATACCTAGAATTCATCCCCAATTCATAAATAGGAGGACATGCGCTGAAGCACACTCAACTACATATTTTTGTAACAATAATATTCATACCAATCAAGTTAAGACTCAACCGATATATAGTAATAATGGATTTCTATCCTATGTATTTGGCCTAAAATAAACATCTGTCGTATTTGTAGATACCTCAGCAGTGGATAAATCTTAAAATACTTGTATTGTCCCTATTTCCTAATTCTAATAATTCTGCACAATAAATTATATACGGTAAGGTCTCTTTCCACCGTTGCTTCCTTCAGACCATCCATCCCGCATTGACTTTATAGCTTTATAATATTTTAGAACACCTTTCTATATTTAAGAATTTAGGTTATATATCTTTCATATTTTAAAATTTGAATTTAATTATTAACACTATTAATTATATTTTAAAAAAATTGTATTCTAAAAAAATTATATTGTAATAAATTTAAATTAAACAAAATAATTTTATTGGTGTTAATAATTAAATTTTTATTTTTAAATTTAAAAAGTAAAATAACTAGATTCTTTAAAATAAAAATAAGAGGGTTAAATTTTAAACATATGAAAAGTACAAGAGCTTGAAGTATATTTTAATATTTTAGAAGATATTATTTACATAAAAAGTTGGGATATTGAAAAAAAAAAAGTGGGACGGTGATGGTATATTTAGTTTTTTAATCATTATAATATTGGAAAAAAATTTCTTGAACTATATTATCTAAGTGTTAAATAGTAGCTTTAATTTATTCCAAACAAGAAATAGAATACTAGATTGCGGGGCACCCACAATATGGGTGAAAAACAAATTTATATAACAATTATATTTTAAAAGATTGATATAACTAATAAATTAAGCTTTGTTCTGATGGTATATTTATTATTTTGTGTGTGTATTTTCTATTTTTCTATTTGAAAGATACACAAAGTAAAAAACCCTCGTAATAATATATTTCTTTTGAAAGTATTCAAAAAATATAATTTACTTTGTAAAATAAGAGTATTTTTATTATTACTCAAGTGATTCGTGGTATCAAATTAGTTAAATACTTAATGTATAAATAAAACATGACCGGTTATATAATGTTATCGATCTTTGATATTTTGGTTACTCCTCCGCTAAATTAGTAATGGATTGCTGATGTGGTCTTTTTTGTTGACACTCTCCAATATTTGTATATTCTTTCAAATTAGTCATAGTTTTTAAAATTTAGAAAATTGATAAAAACAAAAAATATTTAAAACTTCCTTTTCGATAAAAATACATAAATTATGCTGTAAGAATTTTAACCACAATAAAATATTAACAAGCGGTAGGGGTTTATTTTAATTTTTTAGATTTGTGATTAAATTAATAGGATATATAAAGTTAAAAATTAATATTTTTAGAATTAAAATAAAATATGTAAATATTGGAAGGTAAAATTTGTTATTATTTTTTTAATTATTTAAGATTTAAGGATTATTATAAAATACATTATAAGCGAAAATATAAAATTTACGTGTGTTTATGAAGATATATTTAAAATTTTAAAAAAATAAATATATAAATATAGGTAACGTTTTTACCAAATAATAATCATTTTTAAGAAACACCCATGTTAGACTTCAAAAATAAATGTGCGGAATTTGTCTTTTATACATCGAGGCATAGTTTCTCCATATCTAATATATTGTTTGAATTGATAAATCGTGAATGTTTTTAATCTATATTATTACATCCAATTAGGTTAAATAAATGAGTAATTAATAGCTTATTTGGTCATTTAATTTTATAGAATATTTTTTAGTCTTTTATTTATTTATTTTTGTTTATTTTTATTGAATTTGCATTTGTTGTCGTATTATCTTAAAATGGATGAAAATATTTAATGTTCTTTTAACATTACTGACATGGTATATATGTGGATTGCCACATGGATGATACATAAACATTTACTTAAAATTTTAAAATATTAAAGAAATATTTTTTTATAACTTTTTAAAATTTTTTATAATTTAAAAAATTCATTAAATGCTGATATGTAATCCACGTGTATGTCATATCACTTAACAAACGTTAACTTTTTCATCTATTTTAAAGTGATTTAATAAACGAAAAAATTAAATAAAAAACTAAAATAATTTAAATGTTAGGAGAGAGGGGGAGTTGATAATCACTTTGGTTATAAAATATTACAAAGATGTAAATGTTAAAATCGAGACTTTGGTAATATATATATATATATTGGGAACCCAAGACATGTTAATTTAAGTATTGGAGTTGGGAATTGGCAGCTCCAACTTCTTTTTTTATGCGTAATACAAGTACGACTAAAAAGTAGTAATTGTTATTAAAAAAGAAGAAGCAAATATTATACTTGCACTTAAAATATGAAATGAAAATAGGATGACGTTTAAATCTAAATTAACCCCCCCAAACGATATGAATTAACTTCAACCTATATAAAGCAGTCTCCCCCCTTTCATTCTTTAACCACAAATCATTTCTCTTGGGTAATGGAAAAGCTACCAACCCAGTTCTTTGTTTGCAGTTTCTTCATTCTTCTTGCCTTGCATCCATTCTCGGTAAGATCTCAAGAAGTCGGTACGTGAGGCAACTTTGGCGTTTCGTTTCTGATTCCCACATTTACATCAGAACCAGACTAAGTTTTCATTTGAACTCTTGTTGTTGTTGCAGAGGATGAAAGTGAGTTTGATTATGGAGCAAATAGTACGAAAGGGCCAGCAAGATGGGGAGAGATTCATGCAGAATGGGGTGCTTGTAGCAATGGGACCATGCAATCTCCCATTGATATGTCCAATGAAAGAGTTAACATTGTTTCCCATTTAGGGAGGCTTAAGAAAAGCTACAAGCCCAGCAATGCCACTTTACGAAACAGGGGCCATGATATGATGGTAATTGAACTCTCAAAATTTTCAACTACTCCCTTTCTCTTCCCACAGTCGTTGTTTAATCAGATGTTGTTAAAAGGCTATGGTTCTCTTTTCATATATAATCATTGTTAAGTATGACTTGAAAAAAGTTGTATTAGGTGAGATGTTGATGTTTCATGGTGCAAAATCTGCCTATTTTCTCTGTCATTTACAGCTAAAGATCATATTACTAAATTATCAAAGTTTTCCAATGATCTGAACCCAATTTGTGTATGCAGTTGAGATGGGAAGATGAAGCAGGAGCTATAGAGATAAAGGGTACAGAGTATGTACTCCACCAGTGCCATTGGCACTCACCTTCCGAGCACACTATCAACGGAAGGAGGTAATAATACAGACGAGGATTAAGTTACACTTTTTTGGGGGGGATGTACATTAAGCTAAGAACATAATCATGCATGTTGTGCATCGATCCCATATCCATAATGAGAAAACTGTATTTTTCTTAATAATATATGATATAGGCATCTATTATAATTTTTTCAGGTATGATTTAGAGCTACACATGGTTCATGAAAGTGCAGATGGCAAGGTTGCTGTAATAGGTATCATGTTCAAGATTGGAAGACAAGATTCTTTCCTGTCACTAGTAAGTTGAAACGAAAAGGAGTTTGGGTGCTTTGATATCTGAACTTCTTTTTTCCTAATTTAATCTAATACTGTAAGACTAATTGCTTATGGACTTGTGGATTACCAGTTGATGGATCATTTAGAAGCCATTACTGATATCACAGACAGAGAGAGAGCGGTGGGGGTGATCGATCCAAGGCACATTAAATTTGGCAGTAGAAAATATTACAGATACATCGGCTCTCTTACAATTCCTCCTTGTACTGAAAACGTGGTGTGGAGCATTGTCAGAAAGGTTTGTTCGATTAACCTGCTCTCTACGTGACCTTTCTTAATTTAAATATGAAGTGTGTAGCTATACGTTATAACTTGGCTAATGCTCATTAATTAACCATTCTTTATCAGGTGAGGACTGTAACCAGGGAGCAAGTGAGATTTCTTCGTGTGGCTGTTCATGATGTGAGTTTATTTCCATTTAATCTACTTGAATTTCCCAGATAAATTGTCAGAACAAATTTATATGATCTGCATCAATAATATTTATGGAGAAGCCGGTTCTGATGTATTCAATCTTGGTTTTGCAGGAGTGGGATAGTAATGCAAGACCGCTTCAATCAATAAATAAACGATCAATTCAACTCTTTAGACCAGACGATAAGGTTGAGAATTAGAAGATCAATCTTATATTAAACAAACATATGTGCATGTCACGGTTTGAGGATTTGAGGAACTATGCAGATTATATGTTTAGGGGTAAATAATCTGAGTTTCCCAACTCTTTTTTTAAAAGATTTTTATTTCTTCTTTATTTATTGTTTTCTGTATTTCTTCTTATTGTAACTTGCAAGGTCATTAATAATAATTTACCGTAACTGTATGTTCACGATAATTCTTCTTCCATGACTCTACATCTACAAGATATATGCTTCCTGCTGAGGACAGTAACCAAGTTCAAAAGTACAAAGTGTTGAAATAATTTTAGGAATACATATACATGTATATATATAAGATTTCTAGATGTAAATGTAATAAAAGAATCTTAGCTAAAATAGAAAGATGCTCAACATTTCAGGAATTCATTCGCCAATTAAGCTTTCTGGGGGAAAATTTTAATTATCTCATATACAAGCTACCATCAAGAAGACCAGTCAAAATTAAATTCCTGGTAGAAAATATAATATTTCTGATGTTTTCTACCATATTTGCTTACAAATTATTACACCATTCTTCCAAGAACTTTGAGGATATCATCCATGGATGGCCTTCTGAGAGGGTCATCCTCTAAGCAAGCCTTGGCTAAAATTGCTAAACATAAAGCTTCAGCTATCAGATATTCATTTTTCAGACATGGATCGATGAAACTCCTCAATTGCTCAAAACAACCTCCTTCATTGGCTCCCCCTCCCAAAAATCGAATTGAATCTTTAAGGAAAGTTCCTTGAGCGGCCTCTTTCCCTGAGATGAGCTCAAGCAAAACAACCCCAAATGCAAAAACATCCACTTTCACTGATGCCGCTTCATTCATGGGATTCTGTGGTGCAACCAACCCATTGACAGTAACAACCTTGTCATTCATTGTCGATGCGCTGATAGCAAGAGTCGATCCGATATTTGCTAGCTTTGCCCTCCATTTCGATGTCACGTAAATATTCCTGCTATTTACACTCATATGAGCGTACGAAGGGAAAATACAGTAATGTAAGTAATGCAAAATGGTTGCTACATCAAAAGCTATTTGAGTCCTTCGACGCCAGCTGAGCCGATTAGCCTGATTCGACAAACAGTTCCTTAAGCAGCCATTGGTAGGGAGTTCAAAAATCAGATATGACCAGGCAAAGTCATTTTCACCATAACAAACACCATGGAGGCTCACAATATTAACGTGATTTATCTTAGAATGCATATCTATAACCTGGCGGGTGTCTTCAAATCTCATCTGCTTGATCATTACACTTTCATTGTCAATCAATCCCCTGTAGACTTGCTCTCCAATCTTATTGGTATCTTCATTGAAGTCATTTGTAGCTCTTTTTATATCTTCTATGCCATAGTTGTACAAAGAAAATTTAATCCCGGCTAGAAGATCAGGTGATAAACAAGAATTTGTAGAGCTTCTACCAGTTTGTCCGGATCGAGGAGAGCTTCGGGCAGTTGAGCAAGAGAGTACAGAGTTTCTATCTGTAAAAGACTGTAGTCTCTCTCCCTTCCATTTCTTTACGGCCTTCACATAAAACCCACAAGCAAGCAATGCTACAACAATCAGGAAAAACCCAACAACTGATCCTGCAATATACAATTTCCTCAATTTTGTATTCTTTGTTTTTTCAACTGTGATGGTGGGAAGAAAACCTGGAGTTGGAGGTGGAGAATCTGGTACGTTGAGGTTTATTACAGGATCTGATTTCAAAGGAACTAAAACAGTTGTGTTGGGATAAACAGTCGACTTGGGTTCCAAATGGTTAGCCGCCAATAAATCTTCAGGAGCGATGCTAAACTTCATGCTTAATGGGGTTATTCCATCTCCTTCCAGGATAGGGTATGTTACAAGATATTTCACTCCATTAAAACGAGCAAAACCACCAGGACAGGCACATCTCAAAGGAACATCAAGCTTAACACCAGTCTCGACATCAGTCCCTTGAGATGGGTTTTCCTGGAGCAGCGTTAAGGATTTCAATAACCCTTCGAACACTCCACAAGCAATCTCTGGAAATGATGTTCTTTCAGAGACTATGTAGCTTAAACTAGCCTGAAAGTATTCTCCAGAACACGAACAGTTTATTGGGACAAGAACTTCTCTACCTCGTTTCAGAGTTTCTAAAGGTGAAGCTATGTTGTTCAAGTCTAGCAACTCGTCAGATTCGACCTGAAACAAGGCAGAGATATTCAGCAGGTTCTGGTGTCCGAAATGTTGGTTGGCTCTGAAAACTAAGAATGTTCTGCATGGCTGTTGGGCAGAATCGCAGGTGTACCTTGAACCTTGATTACTGGTATCGGAAGAACAACCAGATGGGTCATAAAACTGTTGAGCAGAGCTTGAACTGACAGCAACCCAGATGAGAAACAAGGCATAAATCATTCTTGCAGGTAAAGAATATGTGACATTTCAAAGCAACAAGGAAAACCAGACCTAACCTCAATATACTCGAAAAAAGACGCTTCAAATGATTGGAGCAAAAAACAATGGTGATGAAGGAATAGTTACTTTATTTTATCGCGTGGGGTGTTGTCAAAATCAATGGTTTTACAAAAAACCAAACTTAAAAAGAAAAACCCAGTGACCAAATTTGGAATCAGAATCAACTGCCGGCCTAAGAACTAGTGGCCAACTGGATGTTCATTGAAAAATATGATTCAATAACAAATTTTGGAACTTTTCTTCTTGTCATTCATTGATCATCCATCCAAATTTGTTTTTCTTTAGGAAAAAGCTCAGCCGCTTTGCTTTTTAGGTAGATCATTATTTTCACCGACCTGCAGTTAATTCCTCATCTTCAATATATTGACTCAAAAGTATACAAAGGGTTTGACCAGTTTCTAAAACATGTTCAAAATGTCTTAGAAATTTTTTTAAAAAAGTTACAACAGCTTTTTAAGTATATATTATTGGGATAATATCAAATTTGGTGTTTGTATTTTCATAAAATATTTAATGTTATATTTGTACTTTAAAAGTATCTAATGTGGCATTTAAATTATCAATATATGTTTTTATTATGGTACATGTACTTTCATAAGATATCCGATTTAATATTGTACTTTGAAAATATTCAATATAATACCTAAATCATCAATATATAATTTATTATGATACCTATATTGCAATAAACAACAAAAGTATACAAGTTAAAATTTATTCCAAAAAGAATTGAAAGAAATTATAAAACTCAAACAAACAATTGATGGTCTTTTCTCTTAAATGGTTGAGGTAAGATCTTGAAATATGAAGCCAATTTTGAGATTAATTTGAGCACCATTTTCATTGGTTTTTCAGACTCGTATATTCTTTTGCTTTTTCTTGCAAAAATAATTGCTTTTCCTTAGATTTTGGGTTTTACGGGAAAGTAATGGAGACGTGGTAATATGTAATCTCATTTATTGTAAAATGATGATTTAATTATTCCATGTTGTTATTCAAATATTCTATATTTTTTTACATATCTTTAAAGTACTAACCAGTATATAACTTTAACAACTTTCAAGGTTAACATAATTATTACTTTAACCCTCAATATTTACATAATGCGCCAATTTAGTATTGATTCCAAAACAATTAATTTTCTAAATTTACACATTATGTAAGTTTGTCTTCTTCTTTTTTTTTTATGACATTAAGGGTTAATTTTAAAAGAATGAGAAAATAGGAAAATTATTATATTAGATTTTTCGGTGTTTCTATTTTTTGTATATATCTGATTAAATTTAGTAGATAAATTTATTTTTTAAAACTTTTTAGGTGAAAAAGTTACAGGAAAAAATAAAATAAAAAATAATAATTTACACTATGTGTAAATATTGGGGGTTAAATTTTTTAGAATTAAGACTAAATTGACACAAATGTATACGTGTTGAGGCTTAAAATTATTATTATGCTAATTTTAAAAATTGTCATGTGATATTTATGCCAACTATTTAACGATCAGTGACTAAAAAAAATATTTACTAATAATCGAGTGTTTAAAAGTGTAATTTACCCTATATAAAACAAATTGTATGCTCATAAAATAAGCATTTAATATAGAGTACTCTCAAAAAAATTTATCAAGTAAGTAAGATGTTTTGAAAATTTAGGTTTTTAAATTATTATAGTTTATTAATCAATGACGTTATTGTTACAATCGTAAAATAAAATTTGATATAAAACTTAATAAATTATAAACTAAGATCTATCATGTTAAACCATTAATAATAAAATTAAATGTAGAAGCATATCTAATCATAGGTTGTGTAACACCCCTTAACCCCATACCGTCGCCGGAACAGGGTTACGAGGCATTACCGAACATGTCGGATAATTTACGATTAAATTCACAAATAAATAACATAAATATTATAATTTATTGATTTAGTCCCTTTCATGGACTTTCGAGGCCCATATTACATATTAGAAGTGAATTGGGACTTGTTCGAGTACTCCGAAATTTTTATAATAAAAAAAACTCAATATAACCCCTTTATAATTATCTAACCTTCCCTACAATTTCAGACCACAACCAATTTGCAACCAATATAACAACCTATACATTTCCACACACAAACATGCCTAATTATGCCTACAACATTAATTTAACAATTTATCTACTTGATCATTCATAAATATATTTTAATTGAACTAATAATTTCGTTCATTTCCATTTTAGTTTCATGTCACATTTACCAAATATGCCATATTATTTCATTTCATACTTATAATCCATATTAGACATCATTTTACAACCAAAGTTACAAGACTTAAGTACATAATTTATATAATACCTAAGTACATGCTGTAATAGCCCGATTTTTAGAAATGTTGAAAATAGTGGTACGAGACCACCAAATTCAGAAAATAAGTTTGTAAATTTTATTATTTAATAATTGAGGGTCAAATATGATTTTTAAGAGATTTTTGAATTAGTAATCTGTGTTTTATAAAAATTTATTAAGTTAAGAAATTGAGGAAAAGAGGTATCGAGACCTCGATGTTATAAATCGAGCCATAAATATTTTTATAAATATTTACAGAGTGTCAATATGGTAGTGTTAAAGTTTTGTCAGAAAAATTTTAACGTTTCGGCAGTCAATTAATTAAAAAGAACTAAATTGAAAAGATGCAAAACTTGCTAAAGTGATTAAATAGCTTAACAATTAAATAAGAAGGACTAAATGAGTAAATGGACCAACTTAAGTGGCAGAGGCGGCATACAGTTAAAAAAATCAAAGATTTTTATGTATTTAAGGACAAAATTGGAATTACAATAAAGTTTATGTGGCCAAAATTTTTTTTAAGGATTTCAAGACCATTTCTTCTTGAAATTTCGGTGGGAAACAGCCATGGAGGAGGGTTTAGAGCTGGTATTCCATAATTTAGCTTCAAGTAAGTGTAATTCTTACTTTTTCCTTGAAATTTTTCTATTTTTAGACTTTTTCAATTAGGTCCAACCTAGTATTCTACTAGTTTCTCATTTTGTTGAAAGTTTAGAAAGATACCATTGATAAGTTCATATGATTTTTGTTATTTGATGATGAAATTGATATGTTAATGGATGTTTAAAGGTGTTTTATTAAAGAATTTTGGATGAAAACATGTTTTAGGGATTAAGTTTTAAAGTATTGAAGTTGTGGAAAAATTCTGAAATTTCATGGAATCCATGGGCTGTTATTGATATGTATGAGAATTATTAGGCTTGGATCAAGGATTAAATTGCAAGAATTTCATTTTCAGAGCCTAGGGACGAAATTGTCATATGTTAAAAGTTTAGGGTCAAAATGGTAATCAACATGTTGCACTAAAACAGTTTTGGGCAGCAACAGTGTGCCAACTTTGAAAAATCACCAAAAATCGTGGGAATCGAATTAGAAGATGAGTAAAATATGAAATTAAAGGTTATTGAGTCTAGTTTCTTATAGAAGAAACGGTGTAAGCAATAGAATTGTAAATTATGAGTTATAATAAAATTTGTGAGAAAATGTCAGAATGATTTCGGGTTCCCCTGTTCTGACTTTGGAAAATCATCAAAAATTGAATAAAAATAATTATGAGTTACAATTCATATGCTTAGAATTCTGTACAATTAGATAATTCATTTTTAGTGAAGAGTGGTCGGAACTGTCAGACAGCAAAACAGAGAAAACTTTAAAGAATAAACTGTACTATTTTGCTAAACTAAAAATTCTGAAAATTTTATGGTAAGAAGATATGTGAGTCTAGTTTCAGGAAAAATTAACGGATCTTAATTTGGAGCTCTGTAGCTCCAGATAAAAATAATTTAGTGACTGTAACTCGACTAGACAGCTTTGAATTTAAATATAAGTGAATAGTGAAATTATGTATAATGCTATTTAAGTGTGTTACATGCATCAATGATGTGGAATGGAGAGGAGGAGGAGGACAATAAAATATATGAATGCATTGTGTATAAATGGTTATATGCCCGATTATAATCGGCCAATGGTAAATTGAATGGTAAATACGTGTTGGTATTGAAAGAATTATTGCAGTATTGAAAAGCATTTGATCAAATGTTTAAGAAATTTAGTCATGATATATATGTGTGTGTGTGTGTGTGTGTGTGTGTGTGGTAATTTTGATATATGAAAGTATTTTGGTTGTGGATTGATCATGATGATAAATGTTAGGTATATTTGGTCTATTAAGTGACATAATTGAGAAGTATGATAGGTGGATCATTCTATGTGTGAGATGATGGTGTAATTTGGCTTGGTTAAGGAAGTTAAAAGGATGATTACATCATTGAGGTTGCACTGATTAATCCAGTTTATGTGATGGAAATGTCAAGTACGTTTGTCTTTGGTGCGTGATGATTATTTAATGCCATGAGAATTTGTTTATTGGTGAGGTTTAAAATGTATATGTAATGGCCCAAATTTGAGGTTATCGGAACAGTGGTTTCGGAACCACAAATCCGATGAGAAAAATTTTATTTTTCTTATATTTTTATGGTCTACAATTTCACAAAATTATTTTTTGAAAATTTCGTTCGAAAATTTCGACGTTTGGGCACTCAATTTAGTCAAAAGGACTAAATTGTAAAAAGTGCAAAAGTTGAGTTCTACATGTTAGAGGTGTCCAATTGTTATGAAACTTTAAATTGGAGGTCCTTATATGGTAATTATACCATTGGTAACTTGGTAGACAAAAATGGACATGAGATAAGTGAAATAGAAAATTTTTAAGTTAGGGGCAATTTGGTAATCTAGTAATTAAAATGAATTAAAAGGGAAAAAGATGGCAAAAATCATCATCTTCTTCATATGAACGAAATCAGCAAGGGGGGAAGCCATAGTTAGGGTTTTCAAGCTTCCAAGCTCCATAGTAAGTGATCCCAAGTCCCGTTTTTAATGTTCTTTACGTTTTTGAGATCCCGGTAGCTTAATTTAGCTTATTCTAGCAATAATTTAACCTAGGGTTTATATTTGGAAAAATACCCATAGGTGAAAAGTGTTTATTTTGATGTTTTATGATAGAATATGAAGCTAGAAATTATGTTAAACAACTTTTGCTAAGCGATTTTAAGTGAAAACGAGTAAAACGACATAATCGGTAAAAATACCTAATGTTCATAAGTACATGTTAGAGTGGGAATTTGATGTTGCCATAGAAGGGAAAAATGTTCAGAATGTTATAAAACATAAGAATAAGAGATGAAGTTTAATTTCCGAGCCTTGGGGCAAAAATGTAATTATGTAAAAGTTTAGGGGCAAAATTATAATTTTGAAAAATTTAGAGTCGAGGGCTGTTTTGATGAATGTGATTATTAAATAAGTTAAATTTACTATTTTAGATCAAGAAGTACGAAACTCGAGGTTAGACAAAGGGAAGAATAAAGTTGAAGACTAAGTTGGTGAATTTGGCTATAATTGGTACCGAGGTAAGTTTACGGTAAATAAATGCAATATTTCAATATTTATTATTAATGCTGTTAATTTCCAGCAATTATGAATTTATTTTATGAATTTATTTGATGATGATCCAAGCATGAAATGATAGAGAATTAAAATTTAAAAGTCCCGTTGATACATAAGGATGGTACTGGATACGAATGTCATGACATTTGGGTAAAGAGATCCCATGTAAGACCATGTCTGGGACATGGCATTGGCATCCTTAAGATCATGAGAGGTCCCCTGTAAGACCATGTCTGGGACATGGCATGGGCACCGAGACGAGAGGTCCCATGTAAGACCATGTCTGGGACATGGCGTTGGCACCGAGATGAGAGGTCCCCTATAAGACCATGTCTGGGACATGGCATGGGCACCATCACGAGAACATCCCATGTAAGACCATGTCTGGGACATGGCTTTGGCATGTTATTATTAGAAGAGATCCGAGTATCCTTATTATTCCAATGTAGCTCAACGGGCTTGTAAACGAATCATGTTCATGAAAGTTCAGTTTAAAGCATAAATGGCAAGCTCAGGTAAGTTGTAAGACTTAAGAACTTATTATACTATCAATTGATGTTCAACGATGCAGCAAGGATTGAGTAAGTTATGCACACAAGTATTCTAAGTAAACAAGTAAGAGAACTAGTATGAGATCAACTAAAGAGTAAACTAGAGATATAGACATTGAGTTTAATTATTTAAGTTAAATATTGTTATTTATTTGCTAGTAAACTTACTAAGCTTTATGCTTACTTCTTTTATTTCTCTTTCTCTTATAGTATTGCAAAGCTACTTCAAGGATCCTAAAGAAGTCGGAGATCGTCCACACTATCAACTACAACTGCTCGGTATTTTATATCGAAACACGTTTGAGTTATGGCATGTATAGGGATTTAGTTATTTTGTATGTTTGTAATGATGATTTTGCTAATGAGTGATGTGTAAGTATTTGATGATGTATGGTTATTAAAATGATTAAGGATGAAGGTGTTTGTTGTTATGAAAGATTAGGTGATAAATTATGCATGGAAATCATGAAAGGATAAAATTTTGCAAAGAAACAGAATTCAGGCAGCACAGTGACGTGAATTTGAAAAATCACCCAAGATAGTATAAAATGAATTAGAGGGTGAATGATATATGGAATTAAAGCTTGTTGAGTCTATTTTCATGGAAAAATAACGGTGTAGAAAAAGGAAATTTATATTTTAAGATATGTGAATTTTAGTAAGATAGGGTCAGAACTGTTTTTGGAGTCCCCTGTTCTGAGTTTATAAAATAATTACAAATTGTACAAAAATGGTTATGAGTTGAAATTTACATGCTTAGATTTATTAATGAGTCTATTTTCTGTAGAAACAAGTAAGAACTTCATATGAAAATCCTACAGTGAGAAAACTTATTTTTAGTGACTAGAGGTCAGGGCAGTCAGGTGGTGAAACAGGGGAGACTTTAACTAATAAACTGTACTAATTTGCTGAACCAAAAATTCTAAAAATTTTATGGTGAGTATATATATGAGTCTAGTTTCAGGGAAAATTTACGGAATTAAATTTTGAGTTCTGTATCTCAAGTTATAATTAATTTAGTAACTGCTGCGCGATTGGACAGATTTGCTGCGAATAATGAAATAAATTTTCAAACCTAGTTTTTATGCTCCGAATTGGTAAGATAAGCTAAGTAATGCCTCGTGCTCGACTCCGGAAACGGTCTCGGGTAAGGGGTGTTACATTTTATTGGTATCAGAGCAGGTTTAGTCGGTTCTCGGAAATACTCAGTAAGAATAAGAGTCTACCTATACATGCCATACTTATATATTTTGATAGTGTGACGACTCCTGACGATTTTAAAATGTTTTCTTTTATAGTTATGGATCCTGAACGAGCTAGTACAGATGAAGTAGAGAGTAATGCGCCTATTCCCGTAGAAGGGACGGTGCCATCAGATGTTAATGTTAGTGAAAGACCTGCATCAGATAGACAGGGAGGAGGAGCTAGAGAAGCCTTCTTCCAAGCCATGACTGATTGGTTTGCCGAGTTCGTTCGTACGAATCCGGCTGTAAGACCTCCACCCCCTCAAGATTCACAGGTTCCCCATGTAGCTTCCCCAGCTGCAGGTATATTTATCAGGGAGAGACCACCTGTTGATAAGATTAGGAAGCAAGGGGCTGAAGAATTTCGGGCTACCAAAGATGACGATGCAGAAAAAGCAGAATTCTGGCTTGAGAATACCATCAGGGTTTTTGAAGAATTATCTTGTACACCGGAAGAATGTATGAAGTGTGTGGTCTCACTTCTCAGAGATTCCGCTTATCATTGGTGGAAGACTCTCGTGTCTATCGTACCGAGTGAGAGGGTTACTTGGGATTTCTTTCAGGAGGAGTTTCGAAAGAAGTACATCAGCCAGAGATTTACAGAGCAGAAAAGGAAGGAGTTTCTTGAGCTAAAACATGGTAAGATGCCCGTGACTGAATATGAACGCGAATTTGTCAGACTTAGTAAGTATGCTCGGGAATTTGTATCCACCGAAGCCAACATGTGCAAGAGATTTGAAGATGGGCTTAATGATGACATCCGACTATCAGTGGGTGTATTGGAAATCAGAGAGTTTGTTGTTCTGGTAGAAAGAGCTTGTAAAGTAGAAGACTTGTTAAAAGAAAAAGAGAAGAGCAAAGCTGAAGCTGAAGTTGGAGCGCAGGATACAAAGAAGAGGCAAATGAGTAAATCATTTCAGTCTACATCTAAGAGGCCTAGGGAGCTCTCTAGCGGATCACATTTTCCACATATATATTCTGGCCGAAGCAGAAGTAGAAGATTCGAGGGTTTTAGAGCTCAAACCACTACAGTTGCAAGTACTGGCAGTACTCGACCTCCTAGACCGGAATGTCCTCAATGTGGGAGACGCCACCCCGGAGAGTGTAGAGCAGGTGAAAATGTTTGTTTCAGATGTGGAGCATCCGATCACTTTATTCGGGATTGTCCTGAAACAACTAAAAGAGAAGAAATAACGAGTGCGAGATCAGGTAATGCTCCTACCAGAGGTAGACCGCAGAGAAACCCAGGAGTGGGGGCAAGTAATAGGGGTGCATTCAAAGATTCAGCGGTTAGATCAGATGTTAGAGCACCTGCAAGATCATACGCTATTCGAGCTCGTGAAGAGGCGTCCTCTCCTGATGTAATTGCGGGTACATTTTCTCTCTATGATACTACTGTTATTGCATTAATTGATCCTGGCTCTACACATTCATATATATGCACAAAATTAGCATTTGTTAAAAATTTGTCTGTTGAACCTACTGAATTTATGGTTAAAGTCTCGAACCCCCTGGGCCAGTTTGTGATAGTGGATAAAGTTTGTAAAAATTGTCCACTGATGGTAAAAGGTATTTGTTTCCCGGTTGACTTGATGTTATTGGCTTTTCATGAGTTTGATGTGATATTGGGCATGGATTGGTTAACTCAGCATGATGCAGTAGTAAACTGTAGACAAAAATATGTTGTGTTGAAATGCCAGAATGGAGAATTACTTTGGGTTAAATCTAATCAGACAAAGGGATTATCCGATATGATTTCAGTTATGACAGCTCAGAGGTGTGTTAGAAAAGGGTATGATGTTTATTTGGCGTATGTGTTGGATACTAAGGTATCTGAGTCAAAGATACAGGCAGTGCCAGTTGTATGTGAATTTTCTGATGTATTTCCAGAGGAGTTACCAGGGTTGCCACCAGAAAGAGAAGTGGAATTTTCTATAAATCTGATTCCGGGAACTGCCCCAATTTCCATAGCTCCGTATCGTATGGCTCCTACAGAATTAAAAGAGTTAAAGGCACAGTTACAGAACTTGTTGACAGAAGTTTTGTTCGTCCGAGTCATTCACCTTGGGGTGCTCCAGTTCTGTTTGTGAAAAAGAAAGACGGGTCTTTGAGATTGTGTATTGACTATCGGCAGCTTAATAAGGTAACTATAAAGAATAAGTACCCATTGCCTCGAATTGATGACTTATTTGATCAACTGAAAGGTGCCACGGTATTTTCAAAGATTGATCTCCGATCGGGTTATTATCAGTTACGGGTAAAAGAGTCAGATGTGCCAAAGACAGCTTTCAGAACCAGGTATGGGCATTATGAGTTTCTGGTTATGCCGTTTGGGTTGACTAATGCACCTGCAGTATTCATGGATTTGATGAACCGGATATTCAGACCGTATCTAGATAGGTTTGTAGTAGTTTTTATTGATGACATTTTAGTTTATTCTCGGGATGAAACTGAGCATGCAGAACATTTGAAAATAGTGTTTCAAATTCTGCGTGAAAAGAAACTTTATGCTAAATTCAGTAAATGTGAATTTTGGCTTCGAGAGGTAGGTTTTCTCGGACATATTGTATCCGCAGAAGGCATCAGGGTAGATCCGAGTAAAATTTCAGCTATTGTCAATTGGAGTCCACCGAAGAATGTTTCTGAAGTTAGAAGTTTCTTGGGTTTAGCTGGTTATTATCGGAGATTTGTACAAGGGTTTTCTATGATAGCTTCTCCAATGACCCGTTTATTACAGAAAGATGTTAAATTTGAATGGACAGAAAAATGCCAGCAAAGTTTCGACCGATTGAAGGAGTTGTTAACGAAAGCACCTTTGTTGGTACAGCCTGAATCGGGTAAGGAATTTATTTTTTATAGTGATGCATCATTAAATGGTTTGGGTTGTGTCTTGATGCAAGAAGATAAAGTAATAGCCTATGCTTCAAGACAACTTAAGCCACATGAAATAAACTACCCGGTACATGATCTCGAGTTAGCTGCTATTGTATTTGCATTGAAAATATGGCGGCATTATTTGTATGGTGAAAAGTGTCATATTTATACTGATCACAAAAGCTTGAAATATTTGATGACACAGAAAGATTTGAATTTGAGACAACGCAGGTGGCTTGAATTGATAAAGGATTATGATTTGGTTATTGATTACCATCCGGGTAAGGCTAACGTGGTAGCTGATGCTTTGAGCCGAAAATCTCTATTTGCTTTACGAGCTATGAATACCCGGTTGTCACTGTCTAATGATGGTTCAATCATAGCTGAATTGAGAGCTAAATCGACATTTCGTCAACAAATATGTGAAGCTCAGAGGAATGATGAGAAATTACAGGCTAAACGGGTGCATTGTGAGTCAGGTAATGATTCAGAATTTCAGATTGGAACTGATGGTTGTTTATTATTCAGAGGCAGAGTATGTGTACCGAAGAATTCAGAACTTGTACAGAAGATTTTACACGAAGCACACAGTGGTATTATGTCCGTACATCCGGGAGGTAATAAAATGTATAATGACTTGAAAAAGATGTATTGGTGGCCGAGTATGAAACGTGATATCTCTGAGTTTGTATCAAGATGTTTAGTATGTCAGCAGGTTAAGGCTGAACATCAGGTACCTTCGGGGTTGCTTCAGCCAATCACTATACCGGAATGGAAATGGGAAAGAATCACTATGGATTTTGTATCTGGGTTACCGTTATCTCCAAGTAAGAAAGATGCCATTTGGGTAATTGTCGACCGATTGACAAAGTCCGCGCACTTTATCCTAGTATGTATGGATTATTCTTTAGATAAATTGGCTGGATTGTATATATCTGAGATTGTTAGACTACATGGAGTGCCTGTCTCCATTATATCAGACAGAGATCCCCGATTTACGTCTCGTTTCTAGAACAAATTGCAAGAAGCTTTGGGTACTCAGTTGTATTTCAGTACTGCATTTCATCCTCAGACAGATGGCCAATCTGAGCGTGTAATTCAGGTATTGGAAGATATGCTCCGATGTTGTGCATTAGAGTTTCAAGGTAATTGGGAAAGGTATCTACCTTTGATTGAATTTGCTTATAATAACAGTTATCAGTCCAGTATTAAAATGGCTCCGTATGAAGCTTTGTATGGTAGAAAATGTAGAACACCATTATATTGGACAGAGCTCAGTGAAAAGAAGATACACGGGGTTGATTTGATTCGGGAAACAGAAGAAAAAGTAAGACTGATTCGGGATAGTTTAAAAGCAGCTTCCGATCGTCAAAAGTCATACGTCGATCTTAAACGAAGGGAGATTGAATTTCAGGTGGGTGATAAAGTATTCTTAAAAGTGTCTCCTTGGAAGAAAGTTCTCCGGTTCGGTCGAAAGGGTAAATTGAGCCCAAGATTTATCGGACCATATGAGATTATAGAAAGAATTGGACCAGTTGCTTACCGATTGGCTTTACCACCGGAACTCGACAAAATTCATAATGTATTTCATGTATCTATGCTACGACGGTATCGATCAGATCCTTCACATGTTATTACTCCAACAGAAGTAGAAATTCAACCGGATATGAGTTATAATGAAGAACCGGTTAAAGTATTAGCACGAGAAACAAAGGAGCTTAGAAACAAAAAGGTAAATCTGGTGAAAGTGCTATGGCAAAAGCACGGGATTGAGGAAGCAACATGGGAACCGGAAGAGACAATGAGGAAGCAATACCCGAATCTCTTTACTGGTAAGATTTTCGAGGACGAAAATCCTAAAAAGGGGGGGAGAGTTGTAATGGCCCAAATTTGAGGTTATCGGAACAGTGGTTTCGGAACCACAAATCCGATGAGAAAAATTTTATTTTTCTTATATTTTTATGGTCTACAATTTCACAAAATGATTTTTTGAAAATTTCGTTCGAAAATTTTGACGTTTGGGCACTCAATTTAGTCAAAAGGACTAAATTGTAAAAAGTGCAAAAGTTGAGTTCTACATGTTAGAGGTGTCCAATTGTTATGAAACTTTAAATTGGAGGTCCTTATATGGTAATTATACCATTGGTAACTTGGTAGACAAAAATGGACATGAGATAAGTGAAATAGAAAATTTTTAAGTTAGGGGCAATTTGGTAATCTAGTAATTAAAATGAATTAAAAGAGAAAAAGATGGCAAAAATCATCATCTTCTTCATATGAACGAAATCAGCAAGGGGGGAAGCCATAGTTAGGGTTTTCAAGCTTCCAAGCTCCATAGTAAGTGATCCCAAGTCCCGTTTTTAATGTTCTTTACGTTTTTGAGATCCCGGTAGCTTAATTTAGCTTATTCTAGCAATAATTTAACTTAGGGTTTATATTTGGAAAAATACCCATAGGTGAAAAGTGTTTATTTTGATGTTTTATGATAGAATATGAAGGTAGAAATTATGTTAAACAACTTTTGCTAAGCGATTTTAAGTGAAAACGAGTAAAACGACATAATCGGTAAAAATACCTAATGTTCATAAGTACATGTTAGAGTGGGAATTTGATGTTGCCATAGAAGGGAAAAATGTTCAGAATGTTATAAAACATTAGAATAAGAGATGAAGTTTAATTTCCGAGCCTTGGGGCAAAAATGTAATTATGTAAAAGTTTAGGGGCAAAATTGTAATTTTGAAAAATTTAGAGTCGAGGGCTGTTTTGATGAATGTGATTATTAAATAAGTTAAATTTACTATTTTAGATCAAGAAGTACGAAACTCGAGGTTAGACAAAGGGAAGAATAAAGTTGAAGACTAAGTTGGTGAATTTGGCTATAATTGGTACCGAGGTAAGTTTACGGTAAATAAATGCAATATTTCAATATTTATTATTAATGCTGTTAATTTCCAGCAATTATGAATTTATTTTATGAATTTATTTGATGATGATCCAAGCATGAAATGATAGAGAATTAAAATTTAAAAGTCCCGTTGATACATAAGGATGGTACTGGATACGAATGTCATGACATTTGGGTAAAGAGATCCCATGTAAGACCATGTCTGGGACATGGCATTGGCATCCTTAAGATCATGAGAGGTCCCCTGTAAGACCATGTCTGGGACATGGCATGGGCACCGAGACGAGAGGTCCCATGTAAGACCATGTCTGGGACATGGCGTTGGCACCGAGATGAGAGGTCCCCTATAAGACCATGTCTGGGACATGGCATGGGCACCATCACGAGAACATCCCATGTAAGACCATGTCTGGGACATGGCTTTGGCATGTTATTATTAGAAGAGACCCGAGTATCCTTATTATTCCAATGTAGCTCAACGGGCTTGTAAACGAATCATGTTCATGAAAGTTCAGTTTAAAGCATAAATGGCAAGCTCAGGTAAGTTGTAAGACTTAAGAACTTATTATACTATCAATTGATGTTCAACGATGCAGCAAGGATTGAGTAAGTTATGCACACAAGTATTCTAAGTAAACAAGTAAGAGAACTAGTATGAGATCAACTAAAGAGTAAACTAGAGATATAGACATTGAGTTTAATTATTTAAGTTAAATATTGTTATTTATTTGCTAGTAAACTTACTAAGCTTTATGCTTACTTCTTTTATTTCTCTTTCTCTTATAGTATTGCAAAGCTACTTCAAGGATCCTAAAGAAGTCGGAGATTGTCCACACTATCAACTACAACTGCTCGGTATTTTATATCGAAACACGTTTGAGTTATGACATGTATAGGGATTTAGTTATTTTGTATGTTTGTAATGATGATTTTGCTAATGAGTGATGTGTAAGTATTTGATGATGTATGGTTATTAAAATGATTAAGGATGAAGGTGTTTGTTGTTATGAAAGATTAGGTGATAAATTATGCATGGAAATCATGAAAGGATAAAATTTTGCAAAGAAACAGAATTCAGGCAGCACAGTGACGTGAATTTGAAAAATCACCCAAGATAGTATAAAATGAATTAGAGGGTGAATGATATATGGAATTAAAGCTTGTTGAGTCTATTTTCATGGAAAAATAACGGTGTAGAAAAAGGAAATTTATATTTTAAGATATGTGAATTTAGTAAGATAGGGTCAGAACTGTTTTTGGAGTCCCCTGTTCTGAGTTTATAAAATAATTACAAATTGTACAAAAATGGTTATGAGTTGAAATTTACATGCTTAGATTTATTAATGAGTCTATTTTCTGTAGAAACAAGTAAGAACTTCATATGAAAATCCTACAGTGAGAAAACTTATTTTTAGTGACTAGAGGTCAGGGCAGTCAGGTGGTGAAACAGGGGAGACTTTAACTAATAAACTGTACTAATTTGCTGAACCAAAAATTCTAAAAATTTTATGGTGAGTATATATATGAGTCTAGTTTCAGGGAAAATTTACGGAATTAAATTTCGAGTTCTGTAGCTCAAGTTATAATTAATTTAGTAACTGCTGCGCGATTGGACAGATTTGCTGCGAATAATGAAATAAATTTTCAAACCTAGTTTTTATGCTCCGAATTGGTAAGATAAGCTAAGTAATGCCTCGTGCTCGACTTCGGAAACGGTCTCGGATAAGGGGTGTTACAGTATATATATTTTGTTATATAATTTGTTTTGTAATTTATTTGACAAATGATAAAAATTAACTTGGTTACTATATGAGGCGAATTATGATTTGGGTAGCACATCTATATTCTGCAGTAATAGATAAAATATATTTATGTCATGGGTGAATGGTTAAACATTTGGGCTAGTTTAAGGTGTAAATTTAGTAAGGTTAGTTGGTAATGAAGTAACATGTTTTGATTTAACATCGAATAGAGAAAAATTTGTACTATCTTTGTGGCTAATATCGATGGTTGTATGGGAGATGAATGGATAATGTATATATGACACTTAGCTTATAAGATATTGATTAATTGATATATTACAATAGTTAAAAAGGAAAATATGACGACATGAGAATATGTAATGATATGGATCGATTCAGGTACTCGTGATGAAATCAATAACTAAGCGGAAATTTTTAAATTCATATGACGAGGAAATGAAAGATTGTGAGTATATTGGGCTACGTAAACCCTAATTAGCGAATCAAGAATAACAATTTGAAAGTTTTAGTGTTGATGAAATTTTACAACTCGGTTTGATATGGTTAAAAGTGTATGTGTTCTCGTAATACCTCGTACCCTATTCTGACATCGAATACGGGTAAGGGGTGTTACACATGCCACTTTTACCAAAAGAAAGATTACATCACCAAATTGTCTCTGAAGTCGGGATTAATCTGGATGCTGAACCGGGACCTTTGATTTTCACTGACTTGCGCACGGAAACAACCGTACGCTGAGTATATCATACTTAGTGGTATTACCATAATTCAAACTGTATAACTTTAATGACTTATAAAAATTAATCATATAACATTAAACATGTAAATTTTATAACTCATAAGAACTAATTTACATTCAGTTTCATATTTCATATATAATAATTCATCAATAATATCATATATTAATAACTTGAATTTGATCAATTCATGAACCTTAGGTTCATGTTTTCAAATCTCACAATTCGACTAACAATTTCTTTCTTTTACTTTTAGTCGTACGATCAATCAAATTTATTCAATTCTCACATTTCGATTATTCACCCTATTAACAAACTCGGGCCTTAGCGGATACACGGATTCCAACCAAACACACCAATACGGCACATTGTGCCTAAAACGGTACTTAGTACCTGATCAACGTATCAGAAGCAGTATACAACACATAAAGTGCCTGAAACGACACACGTGGTGCCTAATACAACACATATAGTGCCTGATCGGCAAAGCCATAAATTACCGTACTCTTCCAATCCCATGGCATGCCAATTATATCCGAATAAGCCCGATTAGTTAATAGGGTATTCAAATCACTTTCTCAATTTCAATTTCACTTTCAATGTACAATTCAGTTCAATATAATTTTCCACTTTCCAATAATATACTATTAATATTCATACATAATAATACTTCATCTCAATTTCATTCATTTCAATATTGATACTTACCTTAAATTTTTACTTACCATACACATAAATTTAAATATAACATTTAATAAATAGTAGTTTAAATTATAGTAATACAAACATTGAATTTCTCGTTTTAGTCCTTGATAGCCTTCTCCTTTCCTTTGTGTGCCGATGCCTAGGGTTCTTTGTTAGCTACGAAAATAATAATAATTTTTCATTATTAATACTACACTAATTAATAATAATTGAATTTTTATCCAATTTATACCCTAATTCCAATTTAATCCTAATTAACTCATTTACTTTTCTAACTCAATTCATACTTTATTTCTATTCAATTTCCTTCCATATTATACTTAACTATCTAATGTTCATAATAAAACCCTAATTTAAAACTTCTTTCAATTTAATCCCTACAACACAAAACTTATAGCCTAGTTTACAATTTGATCCTTTAATCAATTATAACTTAAAATTTATTCAATTAAACCCCTAATTCATTATTTTGTTCAACATGAACTATGTTCAAAAACCTAAAAAACTTCCAAAACCTCAACTTAATTTCAAGAAAACTTTGTTCTAAATCTTCTAAAACATCAAATTTAAGTAAAAAGGACTTAATTGACTTACCAATTAAAGCATAAAGCTTCCAAACTCTAGTTTTTCCTTTTTCTTTCTTTTCTTCTTTTTCCCCTGGTACTTTCGAATAGCCTATTCTGTTTTGGTTTCCTTCTTTGTTTTATTTGCTTTTGTTTTTATGCTTTATTTGTTTAATAATAATATAATAACTTAGTAAATATCTATTTAATAATCAATATATTTATTACAAGTGTAATATTACTTATATTTACACATATACTATACCATCATCATACATTTGTCATGTTTTAATTTATTTATCACATAAAAATCTTATAATATAATTATTTAATTAATAAATATATTTTACTTAATAATAAATAATAAATATATATTTACTTAAATAATAAGTAATTTAAATCCATGAATTACAATTGTATGCTTATTTTTATTACACATGTATATTTTATTATCATACATTTGGCTTTAATTTATACATATTTCATTAATTTAATAAGATAATATCAATCAATTAAATAATAATTTATACTATTATATTCTAATATTAATTAATAATAACTTAAATCATTAAAAATCTTTAGATTATTCTCATTGTATTGCCGCCTCAACAATTACTTAATGGCATATTTTTCATTTTGGTCCTTTATAATTTCTTTTAATCTATAATTCAACTTTTATCCCTTATTCAATCAAGTCCTTCTTCCTATTTTCTCTTAATTAAGCTAAATTCACTTAATTAAAACCAAATTAAACATACTAGGCTCATAAATATTTCTAATAATTATTTACAAACCCATTTCGTTAAGACGGAGGCCCGATAATGTACTTTTTTGATGCCCGTGAATTTTGGGTCATTACAGGTTGGGCCACCTGGCCCGGCCCGAAGGCCCGCCCAAAACGTGGAAGGGTTTGAGCAAAAATATAAGCCTGAAAAAATGGGCTTGGACAAAAAATAAGGCCCGTTTGAAAAATGGGTCGGGCCTCGGTAGAGGTGCTCATAGGCCGAGTGGCTCGCCCGAAATATGAGAGGGTTTGAGTAAAAATATAGGCCCGAAATATGGGCTCGGGCAAAAAAAAGAGGGCCGTTTAGAAAATGGGCCGGGCCTCGGGCACCGCTTTTTTGGCCTGAGCCCGACCCGGCCCGAATATAATAAATATATATTTTTATTTTTCTAATTTTAAAATATTTTTAAAATACTTTTTTAAATTTTTTATTTTTAAAATAAAATTTTAGTGTTTTATTAAAAAAATAAACCGGGCCGGGCTCAGGCTTAGGAATTTTTCTCGGGCCGGGCCTGGACAAAATCTCTGGCCCATATTTCGGGTGCGGGCCGAAATTTTTTTCTGGGCTCGGCCTGGCCCATGAGCACTTCTAGGCCTTGGGTAAGACATTTTTTGCCCGTGCCTGGCCCGTATTCACTAAAGGACAAAAAAAAATCTACTTTTTTTGAATGTTATTTTCTTGTTGTTTTCTCCTTATTTTGCTACCATTTTACTATTATATTGCTACTATTTTGTTGTTATTGTTTGGATATTATATAAAACTTATTTTATTGTTAATTTTGTTATTATTTTAAAGGTATTTGTTAATTTTGTTATTATTTTAGAGGCATTTGCTTGTTAAGTTGCATTTATCTTGATGTTATTTAAGTCTACATATTTTTTTAAAATTTATTTTCAATTTGTTGGAAAATATTTATTTTGATGTTTTTAGTATTTTTGATGTATTATATATATTTAAAATTATATAAAAATAATATAAAAATTAATACGAGCAAGCCAGGTTGGGCCTAGGTTTTATCATTTTTATCCTGGTCGGGTTTGGGTAAAATTTTAGGCCCATCTTTTGGGCTGGGCCTGGCCAATTAAATGGGCCTGAATTTTTAGTTGAGCCCGGCCCAACCCATGAACACTTCTAAATTTAGCACACAAGTAATTCAGAGAATGTGACTTTTTTTTTAAAGATAAGATGTTAGAAAAGCTAGTATATGTAATTTGCAGACCATAACCCTAATATATAATTTTTGCACATTAACTCTAATTTCTAATTAGGTCGTCATCAATTAGAAATTTGTTAATAGAGTATCTACACATATTTAACACATACTTTATTTAATAACTAAAACTCAATAAACGTTAATCAAATTAGATCACTCTTAAATTGAGTTAATCTTTTATGATAATAAATAATAACATGCAATTATGCTTATTATATTCTCTTTAATACAATAGTAAGTTTGCGTATTGATTTAGTGTAATCTTTAAAAATTTTGAAACAATAAGATCAAACAAGAGTAAAATTATATTTTAACTCCTATTAAAATTTTGTCATGGTCAACAAGTTTGCTTAAATATATATAAGTTATTAATAGTAGAAAAACAATGTTCACGAGTCCCAAGTTCCTTGACAGTCCACTTTTATAGTTCAATAAGAATATACCATTTCAAAAATTTGTGGAGATGTTTAAGAAATTTAAGTTGGAGATAGAACCTATAATGAATCTAAGTGTTGTGGGTAAGTCGTGATATAAATTGGTTTCGATATCCTAGCTAGTTATTGATTTAATCAGTCTGATTTAAATAATAATAAATTTTAAAATTTTTTATATTTTTAAAATTAAATTTTATAAAAAGAGAATTTAAAGGGTTTTTAATTTTTCATAAATTTTTATTTTTAAAATATAAATTATTATGTTTTTATTTAAAACATGAAAAAATATTTTTAAATTAAAAAGATTCTGTACTTTTAAAAGGTAAGGACTAAATTGACAAAAGAATAATAAATTTGAGGGCTAAAAGGTTATTTCACCCTTGACACCATTAACTTTAATAAAAAATTGGACAAAGGGATCAAGACTTTTAAATGAAAAAATACAAAAAAACTTCATGTCTCAAAATTAAAATATAAAGATTAAATTTTAAATTTTAAAAAAATACCAAGACCTCATATTTAAACCATTTAGCATTTACGTGGGAGTTATCTACGTTTATTTTGACTTGTCAGTTTGATACAAAAAGCGCTATACCTCTTTTTTTAAAAATTAAAAAAAAAAACCGAAAAGCATGTGATAGACTTTTTGATCACTAAAATTTTAATTTTATTAATAATAAAAATTATTTAAGTACAAGTAAGAATTTTAATTTTATCAAAAAATATTGCTAAATATATAAAATTTTAATTAACAAAAAAGTTAAAGTTTGTATTAATTATTTTATTATTTAGAATGTTAATTTTTATTGACCTTAAAAGTAAATAAATTTATTTCATATAATATTTTTTGATAAATTTTTATACAATAAATTAAAACTTCCATTACATTTTATTTATCTCGCTACATTTGATTTCACATTAATATTAAAAATAATAAGTTTCATACTATTTTGATATGATTTATACACAAAACAAATTTTATATGTCAGCCATTTTCAAATTTTTTTTTATATGTTAATATAGAATTCGTCATTATCAATTTTAGGCATATAAATAATATATTAATAAAAACATTTTATTAATAAATATTAATTTGAGTATCACAATGTTTGTTTTATAAAAAATACTTTTAAAAAATAAATTATTTTTTTTGAAAAAGTGATTTTATTTTGTATTCAGATGTTTCTCTGTACAATATTTTTCATTTTATAGTAAAAATTTCTGAAATTATTTTTTAAAAATCGTTTTTAATAAAACAAACACAACATAAATATATAATTAAACAACAAACGCTAAGTAAGATTTAAAAAATATTTATATTTATATAATTAAAATATTCATATTTGATACTATAAAATATTTATTATTAAAAATTTATAAATTTTAATATAATTTATTAGGAAAATATTATTATAAATAAAATTCAATTAATATATTTAAAATATTATTTTTAAAATTTATTAAAAATAAATTATGTAATATTAATAAATATAAATAATAAAATAGGTATGTTTAATAATAATGAGTAGGTTCAAATGAATTTTTGTATAAAATAAAATTACTATAAATAGTTTTTACATATTTTAAAATCGTAAATCAAAATTAAAAAGTTAATTAATATTTCACTTAATCAAATTATATTTTATGAAACAAATAGGTAAAAAAAATAATTTCCGTAATTTATTTTTCATGAAATAAACTCACGCCTAATTTGAATGCCATCGTTGTCTAATGTGGCAATTATAAGGATTAAAATTTGTTCAGTGTTTTATGTCTTCCGAATGTGAGAATACTTCCTTAAAGGATTAAACTTCCCAGGAGAACTCTCATTCCAAAATCTGCAAAAACCTCAAGTGCCTGCCTTCTTTCTCATTCGTTTTGTCCGAGAAACAAATTGGTTTAACTTGCTAATCAAGACTGCCTGGATGGAAAACCTAACCAAACAATAACCCAAGAAAGAAAAAAGAAAATTCTAGAGGCAACTTTTTCGTCATTGGATTCGCATGCAGGTAAGTCCATACTTCTCTAATTTGGAAAATCACAATCGCGTTAATTTTTTTTGGGTCAAGTTTTTCAGGGTTTTACTTTGAACCGGGTGCGATTAGATTGGAATAACTAAATTTGTGTATAATTGCTGGTGATTTTGTTTATTTAGTGTATTGGTGGCTTGGGTTAGGTTTTTACTTTTAAAGGTACAAACTGTGACATTGTTCTTTTTCATATAATCGTCCGAGTTTATGCAGATTTTATGTTTTATTAATATATTATCGACTATCAAGTTTATTTTGTGAGCAGATTGACTTTTGATGTCAAATAATTTTGAATTTCTGCCTCATTCAATATACATTGTTGTTTTTAAGATCATCTTTTTATTTGCATTGAAGGTATGGCGAATGGCACTAGGCTGTCTAGTAGGAAAGCTAAGGATGATGGAGATGGTACTAGATCGTCTGGTAGGAAAGCTAAGGATGACGGAGATGGTATTAGATCGTCTAGTAGGAAAGCTGAGGATGATGGAGGTGGTACCAGATCCTCTAGTAGGAAAGCTAAGAATGATGGAGATGGTACCAGATCAACTAGTAGGAAAACTAAGGATGATGGAGATGGTACTAGATCTTCTAGTAGGAAAGCTAAGGATGATGGAGATAATGATTTAAAAGGAAGTCAAAATAGAGGTAAAAAGTCTGTGAATTCAGGTGCTGCTACAGCAGAAGCATCTGGTGTTAGGAGGTCACCTAGGGAAACCGTATCTAAGAAAAACATGACTCCACCAAGTTCTTCTGGTACACGGAAGTCGGAACGTCTTGAGAAGCAGACTGCAAATTTGAATTCAATGACTCCTTCAGGTAAGAGGACATCTGAGCGAATTGAGAAGAAAAAGAAGAAGAAGAATGCGAGTCCTTTGAGGAGATCTAACAGGGTTAAGATGCCCTCCTCATCTGCTTCTTCAGGTTCAAAGAGGTTTGATAAGAGCCTGGATCTGTTGAATACGAAAAGGAAGAAGGAGAAAAAAAAGAAGAGCGTGAAACAATTACCAGGAACTGTAGAAGATAACAAAATTGAGCGAGAAGTTGAGCAAGCCAATGAGAAACAGAAGAAAAGAATGGATGCTCGTGCCTACAAAGCATTGTTCAGGAAACAACCCAAGAAAGTTGATGAAACAGGTAACAGAATTCATTTTGTCATTCTTTTTATTATAAAGGAGTAAAATAAATGGGACCATGCGCTGTGCTTTTTGTGATTTGCTCTGTAAATGAAGTTTTCTTCTGTTGCTTGCATGTTTATTTAAGATATTCCTGTTTTGTTCTTTTTTACTTGGTTTTTGCTTGATTAAATATATCATTCTTAGTTGTTTGTGCTTCTTTTTGTAGATCGTAATGAAGATCTGAATGGAACTAATAGTGGAAGGAGGGAGGAGGACTTTTTAGAAGAATTCATTGAGAGAAGTCATGAAAGGACTGAGGTGACAAGTACAAGTCAACCTGTGGAGGAAGCACTTAAAGGAAAGAATGAGCATAACTTGTTTCTCACTAGCGAAAAGGATAGCTGCAAGGATATCTCTTCAAATGGGGGTGATCTACAAATTCCTAAGAATGGTTTGATAGCAGAAGAAATGAATGATAATGCTGAGAAGGCTGCCCAGGATAATCTGCAAAGTCCTCATTTGGCAAAATCCATCATGCCAGGAGGGGTCCTTGGTTGTGATATCAGTGTGGAGATGGTCATGCCTTCTGAAAACAAATGTCATGATATGGACATTGATTCTGTTGCTTCTCCAAAAATCTCAAGTAATAATATTGCCACCTGCACTGCTCCTGGACCTTCACAATCGTCTAGTTGCAAAAGAAAAGATTGCAGTGAGACTTGTGGAATGAGTTCTAAAAGGCAAAGGTACTGATTTATTATTAGTTTTATGATAATTCAACATGTTTTTCATTGAGTTCATCAAACTTAAATGATTAATGATAATTTGCTTGCTATTGTTGTATATTAGTGTGTTTGGACACTAATACATTCCTAGTTCAATTTGATTTGATGTCATTCATATGCATATACCGTTTAGCCAATGCACGCATGTAAATTCTTTTTTTACTTCCATCATGCTTTTGGTATTGGTTACTGTATATGTAGGTACAGCTTTCGTTGGTAACTAATTATGTTATTCCTATACAAATATCATAATTGTACACATCTCTAAGTGCTTTGAGCATCCATCTTCTGCAGTTGTTTGGAGATTTGTTGAATCTCCTAATCATATCCCTACTAAATTTAAATCATTTACCTGGATTAGATGATGATTGGCAAGTTATCATTAGAATATCACCCAGATGAGTAATTTTGATAAAGTGCCTCCTGAAGAACTACATCACATACAACCTATATGATACAAAATTGTCCAAATTAGTTGAAATGTACTTATTTGCTCCCCTACATATATCTGAAACTGCCATAAATTGTCATGCGTTTCTTTTTCTTTTTCTTTTCTTATATCATCTTATCATTGCAAAATAGTACAACCAAGATCTGCATGGATGCTGAGTTTGTATAGTGATTTGTGCTTTTTTGCCAATGGTGCCTTTTGTGCATTTCTTTTAACTTTTCCAGGGGGAGTCCTGCCATTTTAGAATTTTTCTAGTTGATTGAGAATGCTAGTTTGGTTAATACATTGGTTGAGGACCTTTGAGGTAGAACTGCCTTAAAATTTCTGAACTTTGAGATAAATACTAAATAGGATGTTTTGCTATACATATTTGGGAGCATATAAGCTTGATTTTAAGGTTATGGGGATGCTTATTTCTAAGCAAGAGGGAAAGGAATTTGAACTTTTCCAGGTTTAATCTGTAAGATCTGGGGATTATTGGGCTAGGAACATTATGCATATCAATGCTCAGTTCAGGGGCTGTTGGTGTTTGTGACTGGTGCATATCACACCAATATAAAAGTGCTCGACTGCTTGATGAATTTTGATTCCAATTGGTTGGGATTTATTCCGTTTGTTAGTTTGTTTTTGTGGTTTTTTTAAGGATGAGATTTCTTTAAAACAAAAGCAGAAGTTGAAGGGCTTGATAGAGCTGGACAAATTTCTTGTTCTGTATCTATGCTTGCATGATAAAAAAGAGAGTAGATACAACAGATTCTGTTGTATCTTGCAATGATCTTAGAATTTGAATGGATATCATGACTCACCTTGAGAAGTTTTAATGACTTCTAGTGAATGATTTGTATGGTACCTGCTTCTGTTTTAGACTTTTAGTGCTAATTTAGTAATGTTCCTTGTAACTAATTAGACAAATTAATTAAAAAAAAAATTAAATTTACCACACCTACAACCAATCATCCATGGATTGAGGTACTGGCAATTCAATTTTTTGAATTTGGAAAAAGTATACCTGGTCACTTGATTATCAAATAGTTGCAGTTGTAAATTAAATGTCTCTTTCAATGCTGCCCATGCTTATTGTTAACAAATAAAAGAACTCATAATAATGCTGAAGCCTTTTTTATGAGCACTTAGCTTACATTTCCAACATTTGGGGAATGCCTTTATAATCCCAGTATTTGGCCGCATAAAGTATTAGAAAAATATATCTCCATGTTTTGCAGGGTTGACTGCAATTCAACAAAGCAGGAGATTTGCGCGTCTAATATTAAGGTTAGTTTTTGTCTCTGACCTTTCTTGTCTTTGAGTGTCTGGATTCACACACCTGTTTTAGAAACTCCTTTTCCTTTTTATGTATGTTTGTATGTAAGGCTAAGGATGGCTTTGCGCATTAGAAACCAAGTAGGATTAACATTTGACTCTTCTAGTTAGCTAGTACTAAATATAAAGAAAAGGAAGCTTATAACTGAAATAAGTATTGTCTTGGTTGTACTAATTGGGAGAGCCTTGATTTTTCTTTACGACATCTATATCTTTTCCAAAAATGTCTTGATTGGAGAGTACTTGAGTGGGTTTTCAGTCTTTTTTTTATTCTCAATTATGACATAACAGCCAAGTTCACACTTTTTTTCTTCTTCCATTGATTAATTGATATATTGTCAGCTGGAGAGTTACCTAAGCTAACTTAAACGGAGAGAATTGTCAGGTTGATTGATTAAAGTGGTATATATGGTTATCTGAGTTGGTCTCAGTGTTTGATTTATCTTTCATAAATGTAAAGCTGGATGTCTAATAATTGAAGTTAAAGAAAGTAGAAACTAGCTATCTGATTATTAACTTATAAATGATCGATTTAGGAAGGTTTACTGTAAACTTTCTTGGCTGACCTTTTGGACATATTCTCCTTATTTGCCAGTCTGCCTCCCTTCTCCCTCATCCCTACCCACATCTCTCTCTCATGCTTCTTGTCCATCTCTGCGCCAAGGAATAAGGATCTAGTTTTCTACTAAGGTCTCATGAATTTTATTGCCATTTTTACTATGTTTTTATCTAATATTAAATGTTTATACTTGCTGCCATTGACCTTGTCATAACTGTTTCCTTTGTCTTGCTGCATTGCATTAGGATAGAGAGAAACTTGATGTTGGTATGAGCACAGGATATGTTGAAAAGCCCTGTAACTATATACAGCAACGTATGTCCTCTGCAGATCTTCAAGCAGGCCGTGATCGAAATGCTTGCATCATATGCAGACTTGATGGAAAGCTCTTGTGGGTAACTCTTTTCTATTGCTTTATCTATATTGTAATTTTATATAGTTGATGGGTGAATATGTTAATGAGCAATCATTGGCAGAGTGCGTTGTTTTGTTCTGTATTAGATGCTTTTATTTGTAGCATATTTGGATTCGATATGCTTCTAAATCTTTTGAGTTGCTCTTATTGATGTATCTTCTTGTCCATCCTTGCTATAGAGGATTCATACTGTTAATTAAATTTATCACTACCGACTTTATGTTTAAAATTACAGTTGCGGGTTTTTTATTGTCTTCAGTGTGTCTTCATATGTTGGATCACCCTTTGTGAGTATTTTAGATGTATTTTGTTATCTAACACTCTGCCATCCTATTTTAGATGTTGTTGTGGAAAAGGGTGCCAAAGAAGCTACCATCTTTCGTGTCTTGAACCTCCCCTTGAGGAGTTTCCTCTTGGAGCTTGGTACTGTCTAGCATGTGTGAGGAAAAAATTAGAATCAGGGATTTATTCAGTTTCGAAGGGAATAGAAGCAATTTGGGATTCTAGAGAACTGGAGGCTTCGGAGGATGGTATGGGCTCAATGAATAGTCAGCTTATTTCCATGACTTGTTTTTCTTTGCTGACATATTTCTATAAATTGTGCCATAGTTGTTTAGTGACTGCTCTTGTGAATTATATTATTAAAGTTCTTAGCATGCTATATGTAGTTCATTTGTTTGATTGCTATACCTTGTATTACTAACATGTAGGATGAATGAGTAATTGCTGATAATAATTTCCCTCCATTTGGTATTGGGTTATAGGATTGCAAAGACAGAAGCAATATTTTGTGAAATATGAAGGTCTTGCTCACGTTCATAATCGTTGGCTATCAGAGGATCAGGTGTTGCTTGAAGCTCCATCACTCGTTGCAAAATATAACCAGAGAAACCAGGTTTGCAGTTATTGAATTTGATTATTTCAACCTGTCATATTCCTTTGGTAGAGTATCATTACATAAAAGATTACTTGAAATGCACTTAGTCATTCAGATAGGCTATGTTGTTCAGGGTTCTGTTTGGAAGCAACAGTGGGTGGTTCCACATCGTTTGCTACAGAAAAGATTGTTGATGTTTCCCAGGGAGTGTGATGAGCATCATAATAAAGAGCACAATGGTGATAAGTTAAACTGTCATGTTGAATGGCTTGTGAAATGGTGTGGTCTTGGTTATGAACATGCTTCATGGGAGTTCGAGAATGCTTCGTTTTTCAGTTGTCCAGGAGGTCAGAACCTTATACAAGAATATGAAACTCGCAAGAAGGCCCAGAAAGCTTCTAAATTTGATAAGGTGCCTTAAGAAAAATGTGGAATATGTTGAATTTTACCAGACTCATTCCTGCATATATAGTTGGTAAATTACTGTAGTGAAGACTGAAGAGTCATCTGTCATGGTAGATTGATATAACCTATTTGTTAACTATTTGCATGCTTGAACTAGTGAACAAATAACTTAGGATTCACGCCATTTTTTTCTGTAGTGAAATAAGTATGTTGCAGGCAACTCAATGGTGGTAGTCCTCTCTAAAGACATATCATACTTTTATTTAAATAGTTTGTTTCTAACCAACTAGGAACATGTGCAGGAAAGAGCTGTTGCATCCCTAAAAATTTCTCAATTACCAGCTGCAGTTTCATCTGGACTGGATGCTAATCTTGATGCTGTTAACAAACTATGCAACTATTGGCGTAGGGGCCAGAATGCTATTATTTTTGATGACCAGGTATGTCTGAAACTATTTATTATTATTATTTAGGTTTGTAGTGCATCTGTAAATAAGGTTATGCATTTGGAGTTAAATCGTGATAGTTAACTGGACCCATCAATATGTTGCTTGAAAATCTTATTTGTGCTTGGTAATACGGCCAAAAAATGGTCTCTGCTTATCTAGGCACTCGCTCATTAACTTTATAAAATTTCTGACGTAGCATATCAATTAAAATATGAAAAAGGCACCCTATAATGCTACATTTATGTATTCATATACATGTATGCATGTGCAGTTATTAGGTTATCATGTCATAATCTGATATGTTACATTTATGTACCCAAACTTGGAAATAGAAAGATATAATACCACACAAGATCAATATTACACAGTATACATGTATATGTGTTCATATAAGTGCTTTCATATATCATCATGGTCTATTATAAGAAGTTTGCACGTTATATAAACGTTAGCAACATAATGTTCTATATTAGGCTTTTTCTTGATGCACAAGTCATATAATGCCCATTATCTTCAAAATACCATTTATTGGTTTTAAAAGATAATAAACATCAACTATTTGATGTCTATGGTTGCTCAGACCTTCATATTGATTATCTCTTTGGTATAAATCCATGATGGTTGTAAAATCTTTAGTGGTTCTGAATTATCCCTAATTTTTGCAGGAAAGAATATCAAATGTTATTTCTTCCATTCTAGCTTTTCCATGTGATATCTCTAGTCCTTTTCTCATTATCTCTACCTCCGCTTCGCAATATTCATGGGATGAGGAGTTCCTGCATTTAGCACCATCTGCTGATATTGTAGTTTACAGCGGCAGTAAAGAAGTTCGGGATAGTATTAGGAATCTGGAGTTTTATGATGAAGGAGGTTGTATAATGTTTCAAGTACTTATAACCTCACCAGAAGTTATCAGTGAGGTACATCCCTGCTTCTGTGATAAATAAAGTTTTTGAAGTTTGTTGCATGTGTTTAACTTCGACAAGTTTTGCAAGGATCAAACAATGTATCCTTGTGTGTGAGAGTTTGTGCTGCCTGTGCATCTTGTTTTAGGTTATGGGTTATTTAGGTTATGGGTTTACTTGAATTTTAGTTTTCCTATTACCAATTAGGGGAAAAAAATCTGTTACAATTTTTATTTGTTCGACTTGGTTTTGGCTGTTAATTTTAATGTGCTTTTGCAGGACTTCAACTTGCTTTCTTGTATAGGATGGGAGGCAATAATAGTGGATGAGTGCCAACGTCCAAGAATTACTTCTTGTTTTGAACAAATTAAGATTTTAACTTCCAATAAGAGGCTTCTAATAATCAGCAGTCAACTGAAGGTTTGACATTTCTACATTTTCGCTTATTTTTGCTGTTATATTCTTATGCAGGTTGATTTATATATGCTACATGGTTTCTGCAGGATAATGTGGTTGAGTACCTTAATCTTTTTTCTTTGCTTGATTCTCAAAGTGGTTCAAATGGTAGTGAGAGCTTGCTAACGGATTCAAGTGATGATATTGACACTTTGAAGGAGAGATTGGCAAAATATGTTGTTTATGAGCGCAAGCTAGAATCATCTAGGTTTCTAGAGTACTGGGTTCCTGTACTCTTATCCAATGTGCAGCTAGAGAAGTATTGTTTTACTCTAATTTCAAATTCTCTCTCTCTTTGTTCCCCTTCAAAGAGTGATCCTGTTGGAGTTCTCCGTAACATTCTTATCTCCAACCGAAAGGTTTTGTTACTTAACTTTTTGCTTCATTCACATGATTCTGTGAGATTTGGGCTCTTTTTCTTAATTTATACCTTAACTATCAAGTCATCTAATTAAAGTATTCATCTTGCGTTCCTGACATTTTGTGTTTGCCTGCTGTATGGACTTTGGAAACTAGGACTAGGTTATGTTCCAACTATAATCTTGGAAATTTTGGACGCGTTATACTAAGGTTTTCCATTTGGAGTTATTAATCTGATGATGCTTTTGGAAAATCTCGAAATGCAATTCAATTTATTTATATTTTGGACCGCCATGGTTTGTGACAGCTAAAACCTAGGATCTTATACCCAATACTCACCCCAGCCTTACCACTTGAATTCTGTTGTTTGAACTTAGTTTATTTATTTTGGATGTCCAAAAGCATAAAATACCACTTGGTTTGTCTTTTATCGTACTGTTGAATTAGATAATTTTTTCATTGAACTTTTTTCATGATACCTTAGAATGAGGATGAGTAAGTTGTATAGAAATTACTACTTTGACATCATATTATGGGTTGATATCTTCCTTCCATGGTAATTCTTGACAGTGTTGTGATCATCCGTATACTGTGGATCAATCCCTTCAACTGTTGCTTACTAAAGGCCTCCGAGAGGTTGAGTTTTTGGATGTTGGCATAAAAGCGAGTGGCAAATTACAACTTCTTGATGCAATGCTTTGTGAGATCAAAAAACGAGAGTTAAAAGTGCTTATTCTTTTCCAGGTACATTTTCATCACAATTGGTTTTGAACCAATTGTATTTAGTTATATTGATTAATGTACACGAAAAGCTTGTAAATATTTCTGACCGGGACCTTTATCACCATTTATGAGTTTGCAAAAAGCAGATGACTTAAATACCCTGGGTTCTATATGTTCAAGTTCTATATCTGCCACACTATTTTGTAGCTTTGGCAGGTGGCAGAAAGGGAAAAAAGGATGTGATACTTGTCGAACTTGTAAAAATAATGTGAAGTTTCGTACCTTTTTACCTTGTTTTTGGAGCAGCTTCTTGCTCCAAGAAGCTGAAGTGGCCAACAAGGTCTTGAGCATGAAATTTTAGATTTTGCAGAAGTTAAATATGAGCTTCTAGAGGCTATAAAGTTCAAAGAGATCAATTTGACAATAAAGCAAAGCTGCAATGAGAAACTTATTGACAATTTTTGTGAGAATTTTAATGAACAAGTTATATTTTTAGTGATCTTAGATAAATTCTAGTATAACAGCTCTTGGAATAGTTGTATTTTCAGCTGCATTTTCTGATGATACTGCAGCTGGCCAAACTATATATATGGACAATTTAATAATTCTCTTGCAGGAACAGATTTAGGCTATTTTATGTTTCTCATGTAGATTGTTTGATTGACAGTACATTGGAGGCTCTGGAAGGGATTTAATGGGAGATATTTTGGATGACTTTCTGCGTCAAAGATTTGGTATAGATTCTTATGAACGTGTTGATGGTGGTGTCACCCCTTCAAAGAAGCAATCTGCTTTGAACAGATTCAATAATGAGAAGCAGAGATTTGTCTTTCTATTAGAAACCCGTGCTTGTCTTTCCAGCATCAAGTTATCTACAGTTGGTACTGTCATAATATTTGGAAGTGACTGGAGTCCAATGAATGATCTAAGAGCCCTGCAGAGAATAACACTTGATTCTCAGCTCGAACAAATAAAAGTATTTCGCTTATATTCATCATTTACCGTGGAGGAAAAACTTTTGATGCTTTCAAAACAAGATAAGACAATTGATAGCAACATAGAGTACATATCCCCCAGTAGTAGTCATATGCTGCTTAAATGGGGGGCTTCATACCTATTTAGTCAGTTGGATAAGTTTCATGGTATTACAATACCGGATGCAAGTATCTTGTCAGAGCAATCACATTTAAAATATGTGATTCAAGAATTTTTTACCATACTGCACCAAGCTGGGATTGATGATGATGCAAGCAAGTTGTCCCTAATTTTACAAGCCAAACAAATTCAAGGAATGTATAGGACAGAAATGCCATTGTTTGGTGTGCAGAAAATTCAAGTGATGAATGAAGATCCACCTCACACATTTTGGACAAAGCTTTTAGAGGGAAAGAGTCCAAGGTGGAAGTATTGTACTTCTTCATCTCAGAGGAATCGGAAAAGGGTTCATTATTTTGAAGATTTGCAAAAAGAACCTGAGGCTGAAAGTGCTGAAGTTGCAAAGAGGCGCAAGAAGGTTGTAAGTGATGGCAATGATCATCCCTCTCCAAAAGCTGTGTTGCAAGAGGGGAAATTGGCTGCTGGGTACAGGAAAGGTAATGGGCAATGCAAATGCAATGAAGTGCAGTATTGCTAGTAGAGAATTCTCCTTCACAAATACTCTTTCCAATTCTCTCTTTTACTTTTGCAGGAAGCTCAGGAACCCTACCATATGATTTTACTCCTTTGAGTAGATCAATAGCTTCTGGGAGTGATACAATTCACGCAACCTCTAACTCACTTCATCTAGACAATAATGTCTCAAAAATACCAGCTCTAAAAATAGTTGAATGGGAGAGAAGAAAACAGCGTGACTCACAGAAGAATCTCCATGTTCTTTTGAAGCCACAAATAGCCAAACTCTGTGAAGTCCTTCATCTCACAGTATGTACCTTATTTACCACTGGAAGGATTAAATTTAAATAGGTTCGAAACTTGCTGTTAGTTTTTTACCTTGTCAGCCTATTTTGTTTACTGGAATGAAAATAAACCAAAGGAAAGGGTTTTGGCAGGAGGTTAGAGTTTTCAGAATATGTTTTTGCTGAGATCGAGTTCCCTCTCAGTACCGAAAGTAGAACAAGAATAGGCAGCAAAAATCTGGTTATAGATATAGTCCTCATAAATACTCTCTATCTTGAACTGCAGTTATTATTGTCTATTATTTTCTTACAAAAAATTCCTGGCTGAGTAATTCATTCATTTGTCTTAATGTGACTAAAAATGGAAAAAGTTCTTCAATGGGGTTTTGCAATACAGAAAAGTTTAGCATCATGTTTTGTGCATAAGTTACCCTGTTTGTCAATTTCCCATGGAGATATGGTGAAAAAAAGGATCTTTGTCTATTTTCTAATACAAGGAGCTAGTAATTATAGATATTTTATATGTATTTTCTTTAATAGTGGCCTGCACTTCTCTTTATCTGCCATGGTTTTACCTCAATGCCTTACTATTATGTGAATGCAGTATTTGTAGCAGCCTGCTTTATGGTACATTTTATTTGTGTTGCAGGAGGATGTCAAGGCTATGGTTGAAAGGTTTCTTGAATATGTTATGAATAATCATCTGGTCAATAAGGAACCAGCAACCATTTTACAGGCATTTCAAATTTCTCTGGTTAGAGACTTATTCTCTTGTATTCTTAAATTCATACTGCAATTGTTGATAATGGTGTCTTTTATATGCTTGATTGAATGTTTTAGGCAGTCCTGTATGCACTAGAGGATCATGTTTTGCTTTTATTTATGCTTGTCTGTTTCTTCAAGTTTCATGTACTTTGACTTCTATGTTCACTCATAGTTTTCATAGAAAGCTTCCACAGAATTTGCAATTGTACCTTTTTCTACAAGTTTCGTGCAATTTGACCTCAAATTTGTCCACTCATCTTTCTCATTGACAGCTTTTGTAGAATTTGCAATTGTGTCTTTGTACTGCAAGTGCTGTACATACAGAACCCCTTGCTTAGGACTCAGAATTTGCATCTTTCAGGCCTAGATTTTTATTTGAGCTATTTTTCCTTGTTTTGGTAATATGTTTGAATCTGTTTTCGATTTTGTGGCGATTGTCCTGGTGGAATTCCTAATTGATGAGTTTGCAATTGTTGTAGTCAATCTGTGAAAATGTTTTTATTTTGTAATATTCTGTGAAAAAAATTGCTGTTTAATCTTGGTGTGAAATGGTGCTAACACAATAAAGTAGATGAAACTTCTATCATACCTTTGAGAAAGTCGTTTTCTTAATTAGAGCTAGCACTCAAAATGTTCTACCAAGTTTTTGCTATTGAATTCTAGTGATCAACTCAAAAAAAGTAAGACAGAATATAATTTTGTTGGAATGAGTTGATACATTGAGCTTCAATCTTGAGAACTATTTTAGATTTATATCAAGTATTTCATTTGTAGGCAAGTGAAAGTTAAGTTGAGGAGAATTACTGATATATAGAGAGAGAGAAAGAGAGGGAGAGAGGGAGGTAAGAACTACATAGGTTGTGTATTTCTTTGGTCTAAAAAATAATCAAATGAGCTGGTATGTCTGTAACTCTTTTCCCTTCCCATCATCCTTTGATATAAACCACCTTGTCTGGATTTATTTATTAATATATTATTTATATGTGCTTATGTATGTCCCTCTATGAGTTCACTTTGATGCATAAAAATATTCATTGAACATTGAGCGCCTACTGGGATTATGTACTGCTGCTGCATTTTTGTGTCATATGCTATTAGATATTCTAGATTTCTAAAACCTTTTCTGTTGCATGGTGCTTATATGTAAGCATACATTAATGGTATTCTGGTTTTTTTAACATCTCATACTTCTGGTCTCTGTGTATTCAGTGTTGGAGTGCTGCTTCTTTGTTGAAGCAGAAACTTGATCACAAAGAATCACTTGCACTTGCAAAGCAGCATCTAGGTTTTACTTGCAAGAAAGAAGAGGCTGACTATGTTTATTCAATGTTGCGGTGTTTGAAGAGAATGTTTCTATACCGTACAGGGTATTTGAAGGTCCCAAGCTCTCCTAAAGCTTCTGGATTACCAGGTAAATCTGTTGGAAGAGATTATTCCAGTGCAGCTTCTTACCAGCATAACATAAAAGCAGAGACTGAAGATTTGTCGGATTTTCGAGAAGGTTCTGATATACAGGCCATTTCAGAGTCTAGACTTGCCCCAGAAATTCAATTGGCACAGAGAGATCTTCTGAAAAGCATAAAAGAAATTGAGAAAAAATGTGATAAGCAGATGAGAAAACTAATTGAGAAACATAAGCGGGAAGTGGAACAATTTAACCAGAAGTATGAATATGAAAAGGCACAACTGGAAAATAAGAAAAGGACAGAAGCTGCGGTTATCCGTTTGCATAGTAATGTTTCTATGAGGACTGATAAGCTCAATAATTTGGACACTGAATATGCAAGGAAGTTTGATGAACTCGAACAGCAGATGGATCTACATCTCAAGAATCTTGAGGCACTGCAGGTGGCAGCAAGAAGCAATTTTCTAGAAAGAAAGACTCGTTGGGTAGAATCAGTTAAGTCCTGGGCTAGGGTTGAGTTAGTGAAGCCACCTGTAAGTCTGGCGAATCTTTCTGAAGGAAGGAGTTCTGCAGGCATTATTCATTCTGCTTCTGGAAGTGAGGTAAGACCATCGAAAATTGTTCACATTGTGAATGACGAAGTTATGGCATACGGTGATCCCATCAACAAGGCTAGACCCTTCAAGGACAATTCTGAGGTAGCATCAGTTGAGAATCTTGGTTTCTGGGAAGGTCAGGAGAACCTTGCCTCGTTGCTGGCACCATCATCTCAAAAATATTTCGATATAAATTCATTAAGAAAGGTTGATGGGGAGACCCCCTTGAGAGAATCAGGAACTATCATTTCTAGTAAAGGTCAACAGAACTTTGTCTCATTAGAAGCTTCTCCATCTGCTGAAATTCCCGAGGAATCCAATTTAAGGGAAACTGATGTGCAAGTTCCCTTAAGAGAAATTGTTGCTGTCAATTCCGGTGAAGGTCAGGAGAACCTTGCCTCAACAGAAGCACTTTCATATGAAGAAACTACTGATGGAGCTGTATTAAGCAATTTTGATGGCGAGGTTCATTTGAGAGTACCTGATATTGTCTGTTCTGGTGAAGGTTACGAGAATTTACCATCGGTGGTTGTCTCTTCATCTGAAGAAGTTCCTGGTGGAACCACGTTAAACATGGCTGAGGGGGAGCTTCCCTTTAGTAGACCTGAAGCTATCGGTTCTACTGAAGGTCAGGAGAATATCATGTCTGCTAACTGTTCATTTGAGAAACAGATTCCTGGTGGAGCCACGTTGAATCTGCCTGATGGAGAAATTCCAAGGAGCACAGCTGTGATTGCAACTTCTTGTGATGGTATGGATATTATTGTCTGCACGAATTCCTCTACATCTAAAGAACAAATACCTGATACAGCTGCATGTTCTATGCCCACTAAAGAGGTCTCTTTGGTGGAACCCGAAACTGTTCCGAGTGAAGTCCTCGAGGAAATCAGTGTTCAAAGAGAGAATGATGGAACAAGTCCCATCGAAAATGACCAGCTGGATGGCATACAATGCACAATGAACTGCGAAGCTGAATTCCAAGAACCATCTCTGGCGGATCTATCTTCAATGCAGCCCGTGCCTACCTCGGACCAAGGTGGTCCGCAGCCACCAGATCTGGTATGTAAAATCTTTATTTGTACCTTTTATTATATTAAGGTTCTGAGTACAGATTCTTTTGGACTATTCTATTGGGCTTTTTCTATTGAAAGCTTTTCACCGAAAAAAGTAAAGCAAAATAGTAACAATAAGGCAATGGATATCTGCATTGTTATTATGGCTGCCCTACATTGTAGTTTTATTTAATCTATACTTGTGGTAAGGAGACTGTTTTGAGATTTGGAGAGATTATACTTTCAATACCTAGCTATGGCGAGCTGCCAATATAGTGACAATTTCTTATTTGGGCAGGTATCCCCAAATGTGGGTCCTCTTCCATATGCTTCCTCTGAAGCACAAGCAAGATGCATGTCAAACAATGAAATGCGAAATGCTTCTCAGTTAGCTGAAACTTCACCATTTAATGGCACCATTGATGCAACCTGCAATATGTCCAATCCTGACACCACAGGTGTGGAGCTTAGAGAGCAAATGCAGCAGCTGAGATCCTCTGAATCAACTTCCAACCTCTCTCATCCCGATCTACCTTCTGTTACTGCAGTTGAACATCAATCAAACAATGAAGGCCAAACTGCCAACCAGAGTTCTCAGGCTCCAACGCAACCAGTGGCAAACCAGATTGAGCTCTCCAATCAAGATGTCTTGCAGCCTCTGCATTCACCCATTGATGGTGCTGTTGACAGGCTTGTGAGACAGGCTTCAGAAACGAGGACAGCTTCAGTCCCTTTTGTTTCTAATGGCCTTCCCTTGCAGACTGAACCTGCTCTATCATCTCGGATGCATCCGACTTTTTATCATGACCCACTTCAAAATGAAATGGAAAGAATACTGAAAGAAAAAGAGCAAACCGCTAAGGTTCATGAAGACATGGTTAGTTCCTGTTTGCTTATCTACTAACAGTGATATATAGCTTACTCTCCGCTGAGAACTTCCTCTCTTTTGAGCAGAAGCTGCAGCTGAAATTGGAGTGTGAGAAGGAGATTAAGGAGGTTATTGTTCAGATTCGTCAAAAGTATGAAGCTAAACTTAAAGAGAAAGAAGCAGAATTTCTTCTGCATAGAACGGAGCTCAGTGAAACTTACAACAAAGTTCTCTTGCATAAGATCTTGGCTGAGGCTTTCAGGTCTAAATGTATGGATAATAGGGCATCTGGTTCAGCAGGAATAAAGAAAGGTGAATCTTACAGTTACTTGGTTGCTTTGGTTACCACTACTTGTTATATTGCAAGTTTAAAGAGAGTGCCTGTTAACTCTCTCTGCGTGAGTTCTGGCATATAGGCTAATGTCCACATGTGCAAGAAATGATTGCTAAAAAGTTAACCAAAGATACAAATACGTATGCCTTATATGCATGCATGTATAAAATTTGCCTTTCTGTAATGTTTACCGTACAAATTAGGACTAAATAGTTCCTTTTTTTTCCCCTTGGCAGAGGCAAATTCTAATTTCATGCCGCAGCAGGTTCAACTTTCATCGCAACAGATGGTACAACAGCCTCCTGCTGCTTCTGGTCTCCCTTCAACTGGCTCAGCTTCTACTATGCAAACTGTTTCACCTGCTGTAGTCAATGCACAAACCTTGCAGCGTTCTACTGCTTCAGGGATCCCTTCAACTGGCTCAGCTTCTACTATGCAAATTGTTTCACCTGCTGTAGTCAATGCGCAAACATTGCAGCTTTCTACTGCTTCAGGGATTCCTTCAACTGGCTCAGCTTCTACTATGCAAACTGTTTCACCTGCTGTAGTCAATGCACAAACCTTGCAGCGTTCTACTGCTTCAGGGATCCCTTCAACTGGCTCAGCTTCTACTATGCAAACTGTTTCACCTGCTGTAGTCAATGCACAAACTTTGCAGCGTTCTACTGCTTCAGGGATCCCTTCAAGTAGCTCAACTTCTACTCTGCAAACTGTTTCACTTGCTGCAGTCAATGCACAAACCTTGCAGCCTTCCACTGCTTCAGGGATCCCTCCAACTGGCTCAGCTTCTAGTATGCAAACTGTTTCACCTGCTGTAGGCAATGCAGAAACCTTGCAGCCTTCCACTGCTTCAGGGATCCCTTCAACTGGCTCAGCTACTAGCATGCGAACTGTTTCTCCTGCTCTAGTCAATGCACAAACCATGGGTCCACATTTGCAGGTTGTTAAGTCTTCGGCATTATTCTCAGGCACTCCAACTAGATCTCCCCATATCAGCAACATCTCTTCTACTGGAAACCTTAAAATAGGCACTGAGATTCGTGCTCCTGCCCCACATTTACAGCCATTTAGGCCTTCATCATCCATTTCCCCGAGCAGTCTCCCATTGCATTCTCATGTTAACCACCTTGCACGTAGGCAGGCATCAATTACCGGCCAATCTGGTAGGATCCAACATGAAGTTGTTGGAGGGTTGGCAGCTCCACCAAGTTCTTTCTCACCTGGTGCCAATGCAAATCCACCAGGTTTTTTGCTGCCAAATGTTAGTTCAAGGTTGATGCCAAGTAGTCGGTCTAACTCAGCACAGCGAGGCGGAGGAGCGACTGATGTTGTTTGTTTATCAGATGATGACTAACCATAACCAGAAAAGGTAATTTTGTATAACATAGATGCAGTTATATGCAATGCCCGATCCATTTTGAGTCAAGAGGTAGTAGTTGAAGGTCAGAAATTGAAGTGGGAATTTGCGGTGAATAGTTATTCAATTTGTAATATATATATTAATTTAGTTACTGTTATTTGTCAATAAGTAAATAGTTTGAAATTTGCATGAGTGAGAGAGCGGTGTCTGCTAATTACTCTCGGGGGCTCAGACGAATTTCTTAAATCAGTTGTATTCCTTCGTCTTTGTTGGATTACTGGTTTCAAATGCATTTTCGGCTTACTTGGGCAAGGCTAGGCTAGGCTGTTTATTTTAAATAAAAATATATACTATTTGATCTATTGAAAATATACAGACATATATATTAATGTCAAAGACGAACTTTGTATTTAAAAAAAGATGCAATCTTGGGGGCTTAAAAACTTGAGAGACCTTCAAATCAGGAATAATCAAAGGCCGGTTTGACAAGCAACTGGAGAAAATAAAAGTTCTAAACATCGTCATAATAGACAAATAGAATTAAAAATCGTTTGGTTTTGTAGCCGTTGTTTGCGGTCCTATGAGGTGCTTCATACTTTTAATAGGAATACAAAAAGTAATATTAATGTGTATAATATTTTTGTTATTCCAAACTCGTATCCAATTTAGAAGCATTTTTTTGTCCATTCCAAAACACCTAACCCACTAACTTTACAAAAGAATTTATTTTGATTTTTCATTATTAAAAAAAAAAGTTAATTCATTAGTTCATTCAATTGAACGATACAATTGCGAGAAAAAATAACAGATACTTGTCATAGATGGTGAATGACAAGTTCCATCAACACAATAAAGGCTTTACTCTCAGCATGAATAGAACATCATGTTACGTTGACAATTGGCTTTGTCACAACTCAAGCCCGACATATCTGGAGTGATTGCAAACACTTAATATGATAAAAAAATCAGCCCAGATGGTCCAAAGCGGCGAGCAAAAATCGACAAAAGAGTCTAGTATTCACCAAATTAGAGAGGACGACAACAAAACGATCTCTAAAATCACTTGTAAAGCTAATGTTACATGCATAAGTAAACTAAAAAAATGCTACAAGAGCAAAAAAAACTTTTAAAACTGAAAACTTATTAAACAATGAAAAAACAAACATATAAAACTTAAGATAATATGAGCCCAAATTGACTAGTGAAATCATTTATTATTCTCAACTCTCAAAACAAAAATAGATTAAGAAGCTGATGAAGAGCTACTCACTTTCTAAGAAAAATAACTGGTGGTTGCTAAAGATTTAATGAACGACATGCACTGTCATCTGTCAATCTCAACTTATGAAGACAACAAAGATACTCACAAAATAGATCTGCAAATTGAAAATGACGAAGACATGTGGAGTGGATGACAAGAAGAAGAAAAAAAAAGGTTGGTGAGAGGGAGAAAAAGATGGGCGATACCCAGCCTGGAGGCTGGCGGCTTGGAGAAAAAAAGAGAAAAGTTTTTAGGGTTTTTCTAAGTAGCTCCATGATTTTATTTCTTGTTACTAGGATGGGTGACCTCCTGGAGAGTACTTGTGTTGCACCCCTCATATTTTTATTTTTATTTGTTTAGGTTTTAAATTTGCTTAATCGTTGCTGACGTGATATCCATATGGCAATACACGTGTATGCCACATCAATAATTAATTAATTTTTTTAAAAAATATATAAAAATTAAAATTAAAAAAATAAAAATAAAAACTTGTAAAAAATATAAAAATTATTAAAAATTATAGAATATTATAAAAGATATTGGAATTATTTAAAAATTCAAAAGAATTTCTTTGAAATAGTATTTCCATTTGAAAACAATTCTGGAGTTAAAATGTATCTTTTTTTTGGGTTAAATTTTAAAAAATAATAATATATGTGCTTTTTTTAGTATTTGGCACATTTGTGGGAAATTTTTTTATTCCACAAGTAATATTAAAAAATTATCATATACTCTTTTTTTAAATATTTATTTTAAATATTTTACTATACCCTATTAAAATTACTTAATATTTCTCAAAAAAATCTTGAAAGTATATATAATTTGAAAACAAGATTACAAAAGAGAATCGCTTTCTTATGTTTATTTTCTTTTTCATATTTTTGAAACACTTCATAATTTTTTATTTTCTCATGTAAAAATTATAAAATTTTATATAACCCTTTCAGATTTTATTTATTTAAAATTGATACGAAAAATATAATAATTTAACATAAAAGTTATCCACATCCATTAAAATAAGTTGTCCACAACAACTTTGATCTTCAACTTGATAGTACCATATATATATTATTTATACTATACTTATTATCTATACTATTATTTAATCTCCTAATTAAGTTGGTGTCACGAGTCAACCGGACACCAACTTAATTAGAGAAATTACAAAAAAAAAATCATTTTGTAATTAAAATAAACTATACTATTCAAGCATAATTTTGTCTTTTTTATTTAAAAAAACCAATAAAAATTTCTAAATACAGACACGTGTGATAGAATTTCTTATATATATAATTCTCTTGACTAAGTTTGGTGTCACTCACAAAAATGATGAAAGCCTATCAAAAATTCTTATACTACAATATAAAGTTCATTTTTAGTCATATTAAAAATGACTTTAAATTAATCCTTATACGTCAAAATTTTATTCAAATCATGATATCATTACAATTCATCATGAAATTATCGATAATTTAAACAAAACATATCCTACAAAATAGATTTATTCATGACCTAACCCGACCATAAATAAACCCCATCACTTCCAAAATAATCATGAATTACATGATACTTATAATTTGAATGCAAGAAAAATATAAAAAAATGGATATATCTATTTTTAAAATTAAAATTGTTCAAACTCCTTGAAATTAGTGGCTGAGGTTTGTTATCACTTTTAATATTTAAGATTCAAACTCTAGTATTGTGTTTTTTAAGTATTCCTTTTTAAAGATTTTATATAAGCTATTAAAAGGTGTGGTCTTTCACTTTAAACTTTTTCTAATTAAATTAGTTTCGATCGTAATACCAATTTAATTAATCATTTTATATATAACATTTATAAATAGATTATTTATTTTCAAAAAATTTCAATCATTTATATGACAGAAAGGGTCTAAAAAGCTCTTATTAAAATATTAAAAATCAATTGAGTCTTTAAAGAAAAAAATGTTTTTAATTGAATTTTTAATGACAAAAAAATTAATTAGCCTTTTTTCTTAACGGGAATTGTTGTTGACCCGTTTGGTCGATTTGACCATTAACAAGTTTTGATGTAGTTGACGAAAGCAATGAGACACATAAATAACACGTGTCATTCTATATCAATATATATTTAAAAATTAAAAAAAAATTGCACTTAAAAAATGAACTTCATCATATAAACATTTAAACAAATTTATTTTGGATGAGAATCAAAATATTATAAAAATCATAAAATTATTAAAAATTGTAAACAGAACCGAAATTGCACATAACAGGATCAAAAGTCACGCTTTATTGTAGACCAACATACACCAGCTGTGATTATTTGATCATGTGCAATAAATTATTTTGATATATGTTGTTATTTTAAATAATTAATAATTTTATAAAATTTCATCACTTTTATAATTACTTATATTTTTATATTATTCTAAACCGTAACTTAAACAAATAAATATCTACATTCAAATGAATTCGAATATCTATATTTAAGCATATTTTATATGTAAATTTTAAGATTTAATTGGCAAAAAGGTTTATTGATTTTTTTATAATAAAAGTTGAATTAAAGTAACAACATTTGTATTAAGTTTGTTTTTGTGGGCTATAAAAAATTGAGTACACCATTAACCTATTATAGTTCAGAGTGGGTAATTGGTGTTGCTGTCGTCAAAAGCAAAGATCTAAACAGCTGTAGATGTGTTGCTTGTATCCTAATTCCATAATATATTGGGATGTATTGTTTAAATCTGATTGTATTTGACTTTGGACTGACAAAGATGTAATATTTGAGTTGAAGGAACATCATCTAAAATAATAAATAAGACCTTATCAACTTCAATCTCAGAGTCACAGAAATTAAGAATTTTGTGGATGTGGCTGCCATTGACTTCTCCACCTTTTAGGGTTTTGGTTTGGTTGGGAAGCAACAAAGTGGCAGAGACAGGCAGGCTGCCTCCATAGTCGACCAAGAGTTGAGAAATAGCAAAATGGAATGGGGGGTATTCACTACATTCATGCGTGACAAACTGTCATGTCATCATCCCACTCCTATTCAAACTTTGCGACTTTTCTTCACTTAATTAAAAAGTTAGGTGCTAGGGCATTCAAAGTTTCCGTCCACATATCCAGGCATCGCATATGCATGTTCCCCCAGTCTCCCATTTCATTAAACCTACTCTCAACAAAATCTCTCTAAAACCCCACCAATAAATAAATGTATTACTTAAAAATATTACAACATATCTCATGCATATTCTGAATGTATTAATATCACTATCTTTTATGAATCAACTACATACACAGCGCCTACGCCTTCAATTCCATTAAACATTAACATTTTTTATAAACTCAAAAATGTTAAATTTACAACAAGAGTTTTAATGACCGTCAAGGACGAATCTTATATAAAATTAAATATTTCTTTCCGATCAACACATAAAATTATTTGTTTAGTTCAATAAGAATTAAGTATTGAATATAATTATATTACTTAATAATAATAAATCTTGATTGTTGAAAATTACTATTTTCATAATTTTGATTTTATTAATATAATATTTTATATATTTTTTTTATAGTTTTGGAATGTTTCTTTTTTTTTTAACTGAGATAATTTATTTTGAATATATTTTTTTAGAAATAAAATCGATTTAATTTTTTTACTAATTATCTATATATTTTCTTTTAAAAGAATTTGAATATAAAATGAAATTTTTTAATAGTTATCAAAAACACCAATAAGTCTTACTTTGCTCATCCCTTTAAGGTCCCAAGCGAAACAAAAATACGATATTTTTTCATCTTTTCGCTTTGGTTCACTCAAGAACTAACCTTATTAGTAAGCTGAAAGTTGATAAATGCGTTTGTTGAATAATTTTTGCTCATCTGAATATTGGATAATAACATTAACCATTCTTTTATTACCTAAATCCCAAAGGTGGCCTCCCCGGAGTCGGTCGAGGATTATCACCCAATAAGTCTCATTGGGGGCACCTACAAGATCTTTTCAAAAGTGCTTGCCAAGTGGTTGTCTAAATGCATTAATGAAGTCGTAGGGGAGACCCAATTTGCTTTTATTCCTGGTAGGCAGATTCTAGATTTCCTCTTCACTGCTAATGAAACAGTTGATTACTTGAAGAGGAGAAGATCTTGAAGGGGGGTGGTCTTTAAGGTAGATTTTAGGAAGGTGTATGACAGGGTCGACTGGAATTTCCTCGATTTCATCTTTGAGAGAACAACGTTTGGACCTAAAGGGGTGTGCTTGAATTCGAAGTTGCATTTCATCAACTTCTATCTTCGTTTTTCATAAAAAAGGGGTCTTCGTCAATGGTGCCCTTTATCACTTTTTCTTTTTAATACTGTTGTTGAAGCCCTTAATATCATTCTTTTGAAGGCGGTGTCAATTGGAGTATTTAGGAGCGCTCCGATTGGTAATGGGGGACTGAGGATTTCCCATCTTCAGTTCGCTGATGATCTAATCCTCTTTTGTGAAGATAGTTGCTTGCAGGGGCTTACTCCCCTAAAGATTATTGTGATATTGTAGCTATGGGGGTCATGAATCTAGTCCCGTTTGGGATCTTATTTGGGCTGGAATAGCTCCTCCGAAGGTTGAGTTTTCCATGTGGAGACTTATGTGGGGGAGGATCCCCACGAAGGGCAAATTAGCCAAAAAGGGGTGATTTCTTCTTTGTCTAGCTACAACATGTTATCTGTGCTATTCGGCCCTTGAAACAGTCCCTAATCATTTTCTCACTAATTGTGAGATTTCTTAGCACTTATTTGCAAAAATGGACGTGTCTATGAAGGATTAATTCGGCTCTCCCATGCAAACCCCGTACTTGTATCGAAGCTTAGCATCAAGTCCAACGGTTGAATAGGTATTAAAAATGTTTGAAGGATTTAAAAATAAATGTGAATAATTTTTTAGTATTAAAAAAAATAAAAATTGTTATTCACCTCACAAATATCAAAGTAAATATTATTTTACATGAAAAGTAATGAAATCATAAATTGAACGCTCTATTAATAACCAACATCCATTCATCATATTACTATTTTCTTAGTAGCTTAAATGAACATAAAATTGACATTTTAATGATTACATCTACTTATCGTTTTGAAGTAATCAATTAAGTCAAAACGATAATCAAGGAAATTATTGGAATAATTAAGCAGGAAAAAAGAAAAAGAAATCATGTGAGATTGTCTGAAGGGGTCTAGAAGGAAACAAGCAGAAGATTACTTTATATAATCCTAACCCCAAGTTGTTTATGTAATTGTTTTCATGTATATAGAACTGGGGCCCTTAAAAAAGAGAAATAATAGGCTTATATTGTAGATGTATAAATAAAGCTACTCCGAACATGCACAAGGCACCCAAGACAGTGGGATCCATCCTTTTACTCCTTTTGAGATCCCATTTATTTTTCCGACTCGTTTCCCATGTCCCTTGTACACTATATATGCAGTGAGTGGGTGAGAAAGAAAGAGAATCATTAATAAGTAAAAAAGGAATCCTATTTGTGGGTCTTTAGTAACCCTAAATTTGCTACACTTTCTGAGGCAAAGTCAACAAAAAAAGAAAAATGCAGGCTTTTCCGAGGGAAGACAATCAAATATCCCCTCCTAATTGTGTCCCTAATTTTGCATTTAATTTTAGACCTATGGATTAATTATAAAACTAGATCGTAACATAAGCTTAACTTTATACTTTATCACATGAGTTTTCAGGTTTGTTATCACCTTTTTTTCTTTCTAAATAATACTATGAACTGATTTGCATGAGTTGTTAATAAGACCTAACGGTGCTCTCAGTTTTTGTATTTTTTTACACATTTTAAATTTACTTCTAATTTTAATCTCTAATCTTTTTTTAATTAATAATTGAAGTCTAGAGTCAATGTATATCGAGTGATAGTAAAGAGATGAACATCTTTCTTTGGCTAAGCTTACGAGGTATCGGTAGGGACCGAGGGACTCACCACTTTAATTATTTCTCAATATTGAATGTCACAATTGGATTATATAATATGTTATTAACACATATCACATATATTAGCCTCTACAATCAACTTTTAATGATTACCAACTTGATTTTTGAATTTAAAATAAATATTAAAAATTGTTGGCATTTGGATTCCATCCAATTCAACTTATGTCCAACCTACATTTAGTGAATGCAAAGTATATTATGATACATTTCCTTGGAGTAATTTTTTTTTTCATGTAATTACATTAATAATCAAAAGATGCATAAGTATTTATGTAATAAATGTTTGATTGAGTTAATATTTTTATTTTTAATATTTAATTTTTTAAATTTTACTAAAGTTTTATTTTGTTTTAATATCTTTTTTTTATAAAAAAAATTGTCACCCACATTACAAATATGCCATAACTTAATGCTATTTGCAAAAGGTTGATTGAGTTTAGTGTCACTTAATTCGTTGACACCAACTCAATAGTGAAATTATCAATAAACATAATACAATAAAGATAAAATATGTAATTTGCTTTTAAAGAATTATACACTCTTTAAAAAACCAACCTACTAAATCTTTTTATCTATAATAATAAATAACAAACATTTTATTATTCACTTAAAATAATTAATTACTTATCAATTAAGTCCTAACTCAATTAAGTTGTTATGGTAACTATTCGTACATATTTAACTGCAAATTATCTTCAGTTTGAAATTTTGGAGAATTTATAATCAATTTAAAAATTATAAAAAAAAATGATGTTATGAATACTATCACCCACAGACAAAGTGGGTGATAGGAATTGTTAAGGATATAAAAAAAGAATACACTTTGATTTGCAAAGGGAGTAATGAGTGAAAACCCAATTACCATGAGTGGCCATTATTTGGAAACCACCCATTTTTGTCCTCAATCATCACAATCACCCTTCCAATCAAATTAATTAAATATCAGATCTGCTATGTTATTATTGATGGGTTCATTAATGAAAATTTATTCACTGCATACACTCTCGTTCCAAAATTAAACCTACACTGAAACTGTTAATGCCAGTGCGATGGTGTTGTTTTAGGTCGAACGTGACTTCAATTAAACGCACTAACGCATTCACCAAATTTAAATGAAAAAGCAAGTTATACTCAAAGGGTTAGTACTATAACCAATACACTCCTACACCTAATCACCCCATTTTTTCCCCTTCATGGTTTTATTAGGTAGCAGTAGGTTACCTATATCTGTAAGAATACGTTTAATTTGTGGTTAATTTAACCAAACATCCTCTAACCATCTCTTAAATTCTAAATTGCCCTTCTAATTGAGTCTTTGAAATTTCAAAATCATTAGTTTTCAGCCTTAAATGTTAGCTCAATTTGAACTTAAAACATATTTAAAATGGTTAAAATATATCATAAGCTTTTGTACTTCTTACAAATTTAGAATTTAGTCATTGTACTTGTTAGTCATGTAATTAAAAATGTGGCTTTGTAATGAAATTGAATTTAACAAAATAATTTTAACAATGTTAACAGTTGGACTTGAATTTTAAATTGTGAAAAGTAGAATGATGATATTCTTAAAAATACAAGTATTGAGACTAATTAAATTCTAAATTTACAAACAGTACAAAGAGTTATGACATATTTTGACCATTTAAACCACATGAATCAAATTGTAATCAAGCGAATAGTGCATCTACCGTATAGACAATTTGAACCTAACATGTTCAAAACATACTATAAATAAAATTTAGGAGGTTATATATTTATTTAACATGTCAAATCCTAGTTATTTAATTAGTAAATACATGTATGTTTGCAGCTGGATCACATATTTTAAGTATACTTCATGTTATTTAAGATGGTATTTAACATTCAATCTAATGGTTAGGTTGACAAAAAAAAATTAATTGATATAATATTGATATTTTAAAGACTCAATTAAAATATTTCAAAGGTTATATCTAATTAATATATACTTGATTGTTGTCAATATTTGAGGACGTGAGTTTGAGCGTGTTAAAGCGCGTTTATTCTCTTATTCAAGAGTTGCGAGGGATTATGAATAGTTTTAGATTTATATAAAAAAATTAATATATACTAAAATATGTTTTTTTTTTACAATTGGAGTTTAGTTCCTTACTATTATTTTCTACTCATATTTCATGAAATTTAATATTTTTACTTTTTGAATTTAAAAATGAAAATTTTATTGTTAATATCGTTATAATGTTTTTTGTTAAATTCAAGTTTATTACAACATTATTTTTTATACATAGTTATTAAGTGAGTTTTATTATTATTATTTCAAAATATCACACCAATGAATTTAACAAAAATATTTTAACAATGTTAACAATAGAACCTAAATTTTAGAATGAATAAGCAGCAAAATTAAATTCATAAAAAACTTTAATTATGATTAAACTAATATATATTAAAACCAAGTAAGTATGAAGTAATACAAAACTGTTATTTAAAATATATAGTACTTAATTAACTTTAAAGAATGTACGTTTAAAAGGCAAAAGCTTTTAACAGAATAGACAAGTAATTATGATAATTGAAATCTAACCTAAAAGCTTAAGAAGCTGGGAAAATGAGTTAACAAGGAAGGACAAAAAACACAGTGAACAACTACATTATGGGATTTTTTTTTTGGTTCCAGAACAACTACACATTATGCGTTCAACAGTTTAGTGCATATGACATAATGACCACCATAAAGTTTTGTTATAATATAAAATCTTTGTTTCAACTTTCAAGGGTCATATAGTCATAATCCAGCAGTTTTTTTTAATTATTAATGAAATTTAAAGAGCCAATCTTATTAAAAAGGAGGTTACGAAGTTGTGAGATAAGACAAATCTATCTCTTTATATGCCTTTAGATTATTGGTTTATGCTACTTTTTCTTAAAAAAATTGAAATTATCATATTATCATTGCAACCCAAATTTCTAAGATCTTCAAATGAATCCAAAATTTGGTGTTTGTATGTGTACAATCTTATATAAAAGAAATGCAAAAATGAAGCATTAGTTTGACCTAAAATAGGAGTATATGAATTGTGAAGTTAGGGAGCAAAATAAAGGAAAGTTTGGGTAAAAACCGAAATAGATGCGTGGTGCTTTAATAGCCTACGAGTTGATGGATTTCCTTTTCCCCAAATCCAACATTTTGGTTTTGAATACCTCCAAGTTGGATGAGCCAATCTACCCTCTTTAATTATATCTATTTATTACGGTGATTTATTAGGTAAGACTTTGGGTTGCTTAGTTGGCTTTACGTATTACATTACGGATTTCGTTTTTTTTTTTAAAAAAAAGGAAAAAAAAATAAGGATCAAAGTCGTAGAGAAATAGAAATATTAAATCTTAAAAAAAAAAATGGACTAATAATATTTCTTCTTCTTAACATCATATTGAACAGTGTCATTCAACCTAGATTAACATTCTTCACTTTTAGTGTAACAATTGATTTTGAAAGTAAAAAACTATGGTATCTTGTTGTCATCAACAAATTTTTTTCTTTTCAAAACGGCGATTTGGACAAAGGAGAAGTATCGGATTTTGCTTTCAGTTTTTGACTAATCATAATCTCAGTAAATAAATGAGAAATAAATTCAAAATTTAAAAGTACTTTTAATTTATATGAATTTTATTTTGGTATTATGATCAAAATATACATAAAAGACAAAGCAGCATTCTTTTAGAGTAAAATGATAACAGCAATTCCCTAATAAAGCTTAGAAAATGACTGGTTGGAATTTTCTGGACCATCTTAATTAGCAACTTGGACTGATGGGATTGTAAGTTAACCATGCCTATTGAGTTACATTAACAGTAACTGCACGTATTTTTTTTAAAGTTGAATTTGAGTTTGATTTATTTATAAAATGACATGCAAATGTAAATTCTGTAATACATATGGGGGATGCATAAACTGATAAACATAACAATAGAGAGGAATATGATAATGCATGAACTGGCCTGCACTAGTTAGTGGCAATGATGAAAACGAAGCAAAAGCTGAGGCCAATTTTCAAAGCCATAAACATAAGAAATGGTTGCAAGGCCATAAAAAATATTTAATCGATTTTTTAAACTTCAAACAAAAATATTGATGGAAGTTGAAATAGAATAATAGTTTGTGCAAGATTTTACGGAGTAATAATAGTTTAGGTTAATATGCTTATTGGGAAGTATGCCTTTTTCTATTTATAACTACAATTTGGTTCCATCTCCAAACCAGATTAAAAAAATTCAGTAAATGAATGGAAGGATAAATAAGAATAGAAGAAAGGCTGCTAAATCTCTGACCAATCTCCCAAAGCCAAAAGGTCAAAAGCTTCCCCTAACTCTTCTCTTCTTCTATTAAGTACTACAATTAGCCTCACTTGTAATTCACTCCAAACCTTATAGTATTTTTATTTACACCTCAAATCCTCTGCAACAAATGTTTGCCTTCTTACAACTACCATCTCTTCATTTATTCTCAACCAAAATGCTACCCCTGCCTACCATCTTCATCTCTGGTTTTCAAACATCCTAAAAACCAACAACTGGTTTGTACTACAACAAAGGAGAAATCTTGAAACTTGAAAAACTTGTGTGTTTCTGGGGTTATGATGGGGAGTAAATGGAGGAAAGCAAAGTTGGCTCTTGGCTTGAACATGTGTTTGTATGTACCTCACCAAAAACTTGAAGATTCATCACCATCATCGTCCATTAAGCATCACCCTGATACTGCTAATGTTCCTTCAAGGTTTTCTTCAGATGCTGTTCCTCTGTCTCCTTCACCCAACGACTGTCGCCCCACTACTCCTACCCCTTCCTCTTCCGGCCTCCGCCTCTCCAAATCTGTCCCTAAATCTTCCAAGGTTTGCATTTTTTTCCTCATTACCAATCTCATATCTTCATTAAAAAAAAGTTAGGAATAAGGATTTGTTTATCTTCTTTTATATTCTCTAAAGTGTTTTTTTGGCTAATTTTTGTTGATTCTTTTTAATTTCATATGCAGATGCAGTTATGGTTTTGTGGTTTTATTGTTTTTGTGATCTCTAACAAGATCTTAGAGCAGATTCTGGTTGTCAGTGATTAGCTTATTTGTTTTTTTAATTAACTTAATCTAACACAGCACTATCATTTATTTGAATGGTTTTACCTTTTACATCATTTAAATACAAATTACTGTTGGTGTCAATTTGGGAGGGTTCGTGGTGTGATAAAATATTGTAGTAATTATTAAGAAGCATTTGTCTTATCACTATAATAATTTTGAACAATGAAGGCGTTATTATCATGTGGGGTAGGGATGGATGGTGGTGATTCTGAAATTTCAGTAGGATGTGTATTTGTTGTTGTGTTGTTTTCAACTCTCCAATAACAATAAGGCCATAGATGGAGCCAATTGGGGATAAAGTGGACTAGTCCCTTTAAGGACCATTGTTCTTTGCCTTAGTAGAAAAAGGAAATACAAAATACCCTACTGCGTCTCTACTCTGTACAATGTACTCTCTCTCTCCACCTTGAAGGAAAAGTGCTGTGTCTGCTCGGCATAACACCACTTTTCCACACAAATATTTCTATCTCTCTACTTTTGATGATCGTTTTCGTAAAAGCTTGTGAACCGTTGATTGGTGAGCTTTTGCTCTAATAAGCTTCAGAAAAAAGAAAGAGTGATGGGAAATAGAAATTAAAAATTTTGGGGCAAACCCCATCATTTCCACTTCTTTTGATGAACTTTACATTATTTTTTTATTTCTTTTTTTGGGTTTATTTTTTTGTTTGAAAGGTTCATCATTAGCCTGAGAGGGTTTTGTCTGATTATTCTTTGCCTTTTGAAGTCACCCCTTTAGTTTTTAGTTTGTTGAGTTCCTGATATATCCTTCACAATGCTTTGACTATTTACCATTGACATACATTTATGGTTTATTACTTTATTAGCTTTAGTTTCTTTGAGATTTCACAGTAGTTAAAGTTAACCCCTATCTAAGGCTTTATCATGTAGATAGGTAAGGTTGCATTATATTTCTTCTTTTGATGTGCCAGTCAGTCTCAATAATAGGGTTGTATGATGACAGAGAGAAAGAGCCAGTGATGGGCACCGTACATTGACCTTTGAAATATTCACGTTCCTCCAAACTATATTATTATTATTATTTTATATAAAAGTAGTATTTAGATGTTAGATGTGGATTTTGATGCCCTTGAATTCCCACTTGCTCCCTTTTCTACTTTTTTAAAAATCTATGGGCTCTTGTGGGGATGGTTAATGATGGCTATGCATCAGTTAAGATCCTGTTTTGCGAAATGTTGTTGCAATTTGATACACCATTTTTACTTAATTTAACATCTTACTGATAACAACTTGAATAGTGCTGGGAATACATGAGATAAATGATTTTCTGGTATATTGCTTGGTGCTGCTATGGTTTATAAAAAGAGGAAGCACGAATTACTCTGCTGTGATTGTATTTAAGGTGAAGCCATTTTTGTAATCTTGGAGTAATTAAATGTTACAAAGAATGATTTGGAATAATGCAAATGTTGTAAAGAAAGATTTTGATATAGTAAGTGCTTTAAATCTTTCGTTTTAGACCTTGCTTGTATCATCTTCTTACCTGCTGATACTTTCAAACTGCAGAAAACCTGTTCGATATGCCTGACATCGATGGAACTAGGTCAAGGCCATGCCATTTTCACAGCAGAATGCTCCCATTCTTTCCACTTTCACTGTATAGCTTCTAATGTAAAACATGGAAATCAGATTTGTCCAGTTTGCAGAGCAAAATGGAAGGAAATCCCCTTTCAGAGGCCTGCTTCTCATCTTCCCAATGGAAAATCTAGAATCAATCCAGCAGATTGGCCCCGGGATGACGCCTGGGCTGTTAGAAGCCTACCTTCCCCTAGATTAGATTCAACTAGGCACGTTTCTTCACTATTCCAAGCCTCTGAGCCAGGAACCTTTGATGATGATGAAGTCCTCGATCAGCAGCAAGAGAATCCTCAACAAAATGTCTTTGAAAAGGATGCTTCTACGAATAATTCCATTGGAGCAATAGAAGTTAAGACATATCCCGAAGTTTCAGCCGTTCCAAGAGCTAACAGTCACAATAATTTTGCCATACTAATCCATCTCAAGGCTCCCCACTCAAGTGGAGGGCTAAATAGCAGAAACCAAACTATATTTTCCCCCTCAACTCAAAATTCTCGTGCCCCAGTTGACCTTGTCACTGTCCTTGATGTTAGTGGTAGCATGGCCGGTACCAAGCTTGCATTGCTAAAACGAGCTATGGGGTTTGTGATACAGCACCTTGGACCCTCCGACCGTCTGTCTGTAATAGCATTCTCTTCCACAGCCCGTCGCCTCTTTCCTCTTCGTCGGATGACTGAGACTGGACGGCAGGAAGCGTTGCAAGCTGTTAACTCTCTTACTTCAAATGGTGGGACAAATATTGCTGAAGGGCTTAGGAAAGGTGCGAAGTTGATAGTGGATCGGAAATGGAAGAACCCGGTTGGAAGCATCATACTGTTATCGGATGGGCAGGATACTTATACTGTCTCAAGTCCTAGCGGATCTCATTCCCGGACTGATTATAAATCACTTATTCCTCCCTCAATTCAGCGCAATGGTGGGACGGGTCTCCGTGTCCCTGTGCACACCTTCGGGTTTGGTGCAGATCATGATGCTGCTTCAATGCATTCGATTTCTGAAATATCTGGGGGTACCTTTTCTTTCATAGAAGCTGAGGGTGTCATCCAAGATGCTTTTGCTCAATGCATTGGGGGGCTTTTAAGTGTGGTAGTGCAGGAGGCATGCGTTAAACTGGAGTGTGCTCACCCAAACTTGCTAATCAATTCGATAAAGGCTGGGAGTTATCGAACCAGTGTGATGGCTGATGCTAAAGCAGGTTCTATTGATGTAGGAGACTTGTATGCTGAAGAAGAAAGAGACTTTTTGGTGACGGTCAATGTTCCAGTTGATGAATCCTGTGATGAGATGTCATTGCTGAAGGTTAGATGTATTTACAGAGACCCCATATCAAAAGAAATGGTGTCATTGGAAGAAGACAATGAAGTAAAGATCCAGAGGGCAACAGTAATAGGACAACCAATAGTGTCAATGGAGGTAGACAGGCAGCGAAACAGGCTCCGTGCTGCAGAGGCAATGGCTGAGGCAAGAGCCGCTGCTGAGCATGGTGATCTAACTGGTGCAGTCTCTCTGCTCGAGAGTTGTCGCAGGGCTTTATCAGAAACAATTTCTGCACGGTCTGGTGACAGGCTATGTGTTGCATTGTGTGCTGAGCTAAAGGAGATGCAAGAAAGAATGGCAAACCGTCGTGTGTATGAGTCATCTGGAAGGGCTTATGTTTTGTCAGGTTTGAGCTCACATTCCTGGCAAAGAGCGACTGCACGAGGCGATTCCACCGATAGTACAAGCCTTATTCAAGCTTACCAGACCCCTACCATGACAGACATGGTGACTCGTTCTCAGACCATGTTCTTTGGGAACCCACCGCAGCGAAAGCTTCGACAAGCTCAGTCATTCCCAGCGCGTCCACACCCACGGTAAACGTAAGCTTCTTTGACAAGCTCAGCTCAGTCCATTCCCATCATGTCCACAGCCAAGGTAAATCATTGGCGAAGTCTTGGAAAATTATCCTCAACCTATCATTTCCTATATCCAATAACCTTTTTGTGTTGTGGAAAATTTACATTTTAATTTTTGTGGCTTGGGGAAAGCAGGGTGTAAAATGGAGTAATAGAAAGAAACGAGGCTTGGTGTCTTTTTCAACTGGTGGGTATATTTTCTTGTTCTGATATGTGAAGTAATAAAAACTTGTAGACCATTGAAATGACTGGTTTGGGATTGGGAGATTAATGGAGGTGAGAAAAAGGGAGAATCTGGGAGTTTAGTTGTTTACCTATTTTGATAATGGAGCATTGTACATAGGGAGCAATGGTTTCCTTTGTCCTCAAAACAAGGTATAGCCATGTAATTGTGGGATACTTTGGGGTGAATTCTTCACTTAAATATATATGATATGGTGGTGGTATATCTGTTTTTTATTCTTTTCCACAACCTTTTTGTATTACTCCTTGAGAATTTGCTTGAAAACAAAGAGCAAGCCATGTTTAATCGACTTTGATTCCAAATTTTGGTCTTGAGACATTTTCAAGTTCTTCCTCTAGGAATGAATTCTTCAAGAAATGATGTAAAATATCAGCAAACTACATGGTCAATTGGCTAATCCAAGCCCTTGGATTAGTTGACCAATCTTTCACAAGCACTCAGATTTGCATCCTACGGTCAGGAGTCGCAAGGCCGCACCTTTGCAAGTGATTTTATCTACGTGACATGATCAATTAATTTGACCTCTTTTCTATTGTCTCTAGCTACACGCAACGTTCGAAAACAAAATTAAGTTTTCATTAAAATTAGTTCAATTTGAGATTTCAATCAGGATTTATTATCTGTTTAATTCAAGAAATTAAAATAAAAGGGGTTTCTCCCGAAAGTGTTTTATTTTGCTTTAGGTGAAGTGAAGGACATAAATAAAGCCATTATTTTCTCAAAGTAGAGGTAAGCCGAATTTTCATGATTTCTTTTTGACTTTTTAGCTTTTGAGTCTTTTTAGTAATTACAGCAGTAATTTAATGACATTTGTATAGATTACCCATAAATCCTATCTTTTTAGAAATCGAAACCACGTGATCATAATGATTGACACTCTTTGATCCAATGGTCTATATCAACTTTTATGCCCCCACAAATGATGCAAAATCAGGACGACGACACTCGACAAAAAGTGGGACCTCTAACCATGTTCAAGTTTTAACTCTACAAACGTGCTTTTACTTGCACTCCCCAACGTATGCATTAGCAGAGTATGTCGGTATTCTATCTCTTTGAGCTAAACTAAGCCGTTTTCTAACCGTTGAAAAAATTCCGCAAAGTTGTAAATTTTATTTAATATTTTTAATTTTTACAAAAGAACCCAGTTTTTCTTATCCTGAACCTGAAGGCTGAAAATGGGTGAGAAGTCGTTTTCATGTTGGCAAATGGATAGTTTTCAGAGAGGTGGTTGATGGATTTGTTCTCTTCTTATTCTATTTTCTGGATGGTTTCAAAACATCATCAGTCTTTGTCCATTTTTTATGTGTGCTGTTTTCTGTCTCTTCTTCATTTGCAAAGTTCGTTTTTTCAACTTAATTACTTTACTAAATATTAATTCTGATTGGTAAATGCTAGCATTTCCATTCTTTTGAGCTTCTCTCTGGAGGTTACACTGGCTTTTTTCTTTTCTTTTTGCTTCAGCTTTTGCCTTTCTATATATATATTCCCAGGTTTGAACTTAAACATCCAAGCAATTTATTCTAGTTTTTGAGATTCTTTTTTTCTCTTTTAGTTTGGTGATTCTATTGTTTGAAGTATCATGTTGAGTTCAGGGTTTGGTAAGGTCTGGAAACAAGCCATAATTGAGTTTTGTAGCTAGGTATGTGTCTTTTTTACTCCATTAATGCAGTTGCAGCTGGACTGGTGGAGTGGGGAAGTAATGCCTTCAATGTCATTACTTTGATAATCAATAATACCACATGTTTGAAGTAACTACATGGGTTTTCTTCATGACTGCCTTAGGACTTTATATATAATATTTTTACTTAAATGTATTGCAAATGGTATATAGACAATATTATTATTATGAATAGTATATCAGGTAGTCTTAAAGAGTGCCGCAATCGTAAGCAAAACCCATACTAAAATAACAGCCGTAGAGCTTGTATGTTTCCCCTTAGGACACCTGTGCAACGGAGGCCTTTTCGTTACTTTCTTTTGCTTCGATGTTGCTTTCCCCGGGACCGTAGATAGATACGAATGAATTTTGTGAAGTTTGTTATAGAATTTTTGGTAGAGAATACCGGTATTCAGTGTTATTTGCTTGCTTGACTGATTTACTCAAGGGTTGAAACAACAGAATTATCAACGTAAGCTGTTGGTTGGCCAAACATGAACTTGGCAGTACCTATCATGCTATATTTATTTGCATTCTTTTTGGTATTCTGATCATCAGATTTAAGAGTCTGGGTACGAATGTGGGGGCATCTTTTTTACTTGGTTTGAGATTTCAATGCTATATCATATACGATCTTTTAGTCTGTGTTTCATCTCTGCTACTTGTGTCTGTTTCCATATCTGCAAATTTACGGTATCATTTGATTCATTTGTCACATCAGTTTTCAAGCTTTTTTCTCTCATTTGGTTTCTGCAGATTGGAGGCATTCAAAAATCAGGGAAGTTTAACAGTGTCCATCCTCTGGCTCCTAATGAAGGTTTATATATAAATTTATGTGGTTATTGATTTTATTATTTCATGTTAGTTACGCATCTGAAATACTTCAGATAAATCCTATTTCGTAGTTGAGATTACTATTTTCATGCAAAAACTGAGGTTTTGCATGAATTTAGGTAGAGTCATAATGGCCATTCCAACAGTCTAAGTGAAACTGGAGTCTACCATTTGGTTCACGCATAGAAACGAATACCTTGACCAATATGCTGCATTTAGCACGGTGTTTTACGAATTTTTAAGGGAAATCTGCCCGTCTCTTCGTTGCAAAGCAAGATTTATGGTTTTAATTTCTTCCGCCAAGAATTCAAATGCGGATATGCCCATTCCATCCTCCTTCCTTAGTCACATTGCTTTCACATTTGCGGTCAATTTGTATCTTGTTGAAGCATCACCCCACATTCATTCTGGACTTATAACCTAGAGATAACTAGATTTTTTTCTCCAGTTTAGTGTTCGGATCGGGATAAATGAAGCTCGAAGTGGAAGTTGTTCTTGTTTGTATCATTAGTTTGATTTGGATTCAGCAAAGCCTTTGTGGTTAGTATGAATAAAACTCTCTTTAAATCTCTTTCTCTCTCGTCTCTTTTTTCTTTTTTCTTTTTTTAAATTTTAATACCATATTACCATTGGAAACACTGGGTTCTGGCTGCACCTTTGCTAGGTTATGTGTTGACAACCTAAGTTTAGCTCTCCTTTTAACCATTTCCAGACCTGAAGAATTGTAAATGCTTCTCATGGTTTGTTTGCTATTTATTTAAATGCTGCTTAGCTGAATTTCCTTTCGGATTACTTAATGGCAGATGAATTTTCTAATACATCGGGTGTAAGCAACTGGACATGCACATGCTCTTCCGGAAACCAGAGCTATATCCTTAAATCTAACTGTTCTAGGTCCTGTGATTGCAATCCAGGTAATATCTTCTTATTATTTTGGTAGATTAATTCTGAAACCTTCTAACCGCTTTCATATATTTCTGCCGGCGCTAGGAAGGGCGAATTTAGGGGATAGCAGGGCCTGCCCCTATAAATTTTGTAACGATATTTGTCATTTGAACTCAGTTTTTTTCTGAAAATTTATTTTAACCTTCTAATTAATGTCTAAAAATATGATAATTTATGTCTAGCTGTCAAAGTTTTCAAAAGATTTTATTAGCTTGATTTCTTTTATAGAATATAAAACTTTTTTTTGACAATAGAATATAAAATTTTATATGATAAATTAGATAACATTTTTAATTAGTTTAATTTGATAAACTAATACAAACAAATATAGCCTTTTTTTTATTGTCTAGATATTAATTTGGGTGTCAAGATTAACTTGAATTTAAAATAAGGTTAAATAATCGCCTTATTTGGTTCTCTAGATATTAGTTTGGATGCCAAGATTAACCCGAACTTAAAAATACTAAGCCGAGCCTACTTTGAATAGCTTATTTTATATAAATATATAGGCCCCTTTTATAAACATTTTTTACTTCACCCTTAGCCATGTGCTTATTCCTTTGCTTTGCCAAGTTACAGTCTCATGAAAATGCCGAAGTAGTAGCATTTTGACAGATGAAAGTAGATCATTGGGTTAAATAAGCCTGAGCAAAAATGGAAAAAAGAAAAGAACATTATTGCATAAGATTCGAAGCATAAATACTTATGTTGAGAATGTTCCATGCTTTATGTAATATCTTACCACCATCTTGTTGTATCTAAAACACCAAATTATGTGGCACCCTGACAGTTGAATCAAGTGGAGATAGGTGGACATGTGTATGTGCCACTAATGGGTTTCCCGAAGTAGCAGTCGACAATCATGATACTACCTGTTTTACAGCCTGCAACTGCACTGCTGGTATTTTCTTCCGACTCCGAAGTCCAAATATAAATGTTTATTTTTGAAGAATCCAATATAGTTCAGCTGCTGTTTTGTGCCGTGAACCTCACGGTTGATCTGATTTAGATAAAAGAAGCTTTTAGAACAAATACTATGGCTTGTTATTCAAAGAAGTTGGCCGGTGTTGAGATCAAGGGTTAGCTTATTTAGTGGAACTTTATTGTATTTTTTGATAGGGTCTCTTCCAGAGGTGCCAGCTTCAAGAAAGCACTACGCTAACAGAGTTGTAGTAATTGTTCTATTGGTCTCTGTAATCCTCACAACTCTCGCATTTATTGTTTCGGTAACATGCTATTTCTATCGGAAAGACAACTGTCCGAAATGCCCCATCCAACCCTCAATATTCTTGTCAGATAAAGAAACTTGTTGCAATAGTGCTACCAACTTACTAAGTCAGAAGAGTTCTTTGCTGTCGGAAACTAAGATTAACATCGGCTTCCCCACAAGGCCTGTTGCAGGTATGTAAGCTGTAACATGTTATAACTTCCCTTTCTTTGATGAGCATGATTTGCTTTCAGCTATGATTCAATTTTATCATTTTTCGCAATATTATCACTCTGACTGGATTTATGTTGTCTTCTAAACCTTGTTCTGAACTTGGTTATTTCCAGGTTGCTTTCAGAAGGCTTCATTCCTTTGTCCAAGCAACCCGGGGACTGTACTCTGGACAGTTTTCCAGTTTGCCTACTCTGAACTGGAAAATGCAACCAATAAGTTCTCCGATTCCAACCTCATAGGAGTTGGAGGAAGTAGTTATGTGTACCGAGGTCAGCTCAAGGATGGAAGAATTGTTGCAGTAAAACGACTTAAAGTTCAAGGAGGTCCTGATGCAGATTCTATCATTTCGACAGAGGTACAATATCAACTTTCTTTTTTTTGTTTTCCTAGAACTTTTTGGTTAATGGAAACTCTCAATTTAAAAAAAAAATACTTCCAGCACAACAAGGTATTTTACAGTGTTTTTGTGCTTAGGTTGAGCTGTTGTCAAGGCTACATCATTGTCATGTTGTACCTTTGCTTGGCTACTGTTTGGAATTCAGCGGGAAACATGCTGAGAGACTGCTGGTATTTGAGTACATGCATAATGGTAATTTGAGGGAATGTTTGAATGGGATTTGGGGGGAGAATCTGACCTGGGAAACTCGTGTTTCGATTGCTATCGATGCTGCAAAGGGCTTGGAATATCTCCACGAAGCGGCTGCTCCTAGAATTTTGCATAGAGATATAAAATCCACAAACATTCTTCTTGACAAGAACTGGAGAGCAAAAGTAAGGATAAACACATAAACACATACTGAGTACGCTTGATAATGTGAGGCTAACATAAACTGTAAACTCTTCTTTTTTTCTGACATAAAAAAACTGAACATGTTCAGATAACTGATCTTGGTATGGCCAAACGTTTAAGAGCTGATGGAGTTCCCAGCTGTTCCAGTTCTCCAGCAAGAATGCAGGGAACCTTTGGTTATTTTGCACCCGAATATGCAATTGTTGGAAAAGCCTCACTTATGTCGGATGTTTTCAGTTTCGGCGTTGTTCTTCTGGAACTCATCACTGGTCGACAACCCATCCATAAATCAAACAATAAAGAAGAAAGTCTTGTTATATGGGTATAGTAGCTTGTTTTCACGTGCTACAATACCAGCATGTCGGTTGATATGATGCTTAAAACATTTGTTTACACTTTGTCTCCCATTCAGGCTACCCCTAGGTTACAGGATTGTAAGCAGGTGACCCCAGAGTTACCTGACCCACGTTTGAAAGGCAATTTTCCAGAAGAAGAGATGCAGATAATGGCTTACCTAGCAAAGGAGTGCTTGCTGTTGGACCCTGATGCTCGACCGACAATGAGTGAAGTTGTTCAAATCCTCTCAACTATTGCTCCGGATAAATCTAAAAGAAGAAATGTTCATGTCAACTTTCTCCAGGTAATGATTTTAAATCGGTTTTAGAAGCCGATACATAATCTGCTGACCTTCTAAATGGATCCGATAATACCACTATTTTTGTTAACTCTGCAGATGTCATCTGCCCATAACATGAAGAATGAAACTCTTGTAGAAAGACATCAAAGTGTAATTGAGGCTTTATACGACACAGATGAGTATATGCCAACTGAATCTACAAACTCAACCGAAAACTCACTGCCATTATGCACAGACGGTATTGGAACTGTTGGAAAACAGAGGGACACCCTTTCTGCTGAGTGCTTGGAGAGACTGGTTCTTTTGAGTTCCAATACTAGGAGTTGGGGTGTCCCTGATGATGAAGCAGTGGACTTAACTGAACCTCGACTCGAATTGTTCGATGTGGCAACTATCAAGTCCCTCAGAGAAGAACAATCCTACAGATTGGCTTAACATGCTGTATACACAAGTTAGCCATTGGGTTTTTGAGAAAATATTTATTTGTTATTTTATTTGTTTTGGAGAGTATTTTTAGCAGAATAGGCCAAACATAGGTAGGTTGTGTTGGGACTAGGTCACAGTTGATTCCTTGATTGGATTTCATGCGTTTGTACAGAAAATGAAAAATCAAATGAAGTTTGTAGATGAGAGTGCATTGATCCTCTTTCAGCTTTCTTGATGGACCTCACTAGCTTGTTCCTAAGTAAATATATACTGGTAATTTTGTCATATTTCTCCTCATTTGAGCTTTAAACCAGATGAGTTGTCATCAAATATTCAACTCCCAAGTTTTAAATTGCGTCTCACTCCACCCATTGCTCTAAAAAAATAATTTTAACCAGTACAAAGTTCCTGTGTTAGTTGGGTGTCATTTATTATTATTATTGCAGAGACTTGAAATCTCTCTTTGAATGGTAGTTGTCATATGACTTTGAGAAAGGATGGTAATTCATCAACTTATATAACAATCTCACCGGATATAAGCTATCTTTCCAAAGTCTTATCTCCACAACCAACATGGATCCACCTCCTCCACGTCCAACTCCACCACCGACGACACCGCTGCTAGCTCCGTCACCTCCAGAAGGAGGGTTATGGGAATCATGGTAAGATGTTCTCTCCATTGTTATTGCATTTTACTTGTGCGTGAAGAAAGAAACAGGGAAACATTTCTGACATTTCAAGGGCTGCTGCCTGGTTCCCTATCTGTTTGCAGTTTGTGGTTTCTGTGTTGCTGTGGAATATTCAGAAGCTGCTGCCCTCCACTGTTTGAACCAGGGCCACCTCCTCCGTAGATCTGCATTCTTTTTTCTCTTTTGGAATGTATGAGTATTTTACAAGGATTTAATCATTTGGAACATGATGATTGGTTCTTGTGGTTTGTCATTCTTCTTCTTATTATCTGCTAATCTATGTAGCAACTGAGATTAGAGTTGCAAAATTTATGAATTTATAGCTTTCTTGTAATTTTATGTCTTCAATAATATATTAAAGATAAAAAACAATGTCGTTTAAATGTTAATAGTCATGGAATCAATTGATTAAACCTGTCAGCAAATTAAGCTTCGTATTCTATTTATGCTAAATTTTGTTATCAGTTAATTTAATTTCATCCATTTTAACTCTTATACTTTTTCGAATTTTAAAATTTTAATCTTAACCTAAATAATTAAATTCATCATGTTAAATGCTGATATTTCCAAAATATCATGCAACAAAAATATTCCCATTTGCATACTGCCATACCCGATTCTTATTTCTATATAATACTTGCAAAATAGTAATATGATCTATATTATTAATATTTTTATTGAATTAAAGTCACCCTTCAATTGGGTCTCAATATAGTAGAGATCATTTATTAAAAGTTCCTTACTTTTACAACACAATAAATATTATTTTGAGAGCAATTTTGTTTTTTCATATAAAATTTTTAAAAGTACTTGTACAAGATAAGATTCGAAACCAACATCATAAATTTTAATAATTTAACTTTATCAATTCAACCAAAACCATATTTGATTATCATGTTAATTTTTCTTAAATTTTGTTATATAAATTTTACATCCACATCCGGGTTTACTATCATATAGTTTTAATTAATGAATTTAATGAATCCAGTCTAAATTGAGACTCAATTTTCAATTTTTAAAAAATATTAAATCCATCGTAGAAAATTGAATTCACATATCACAATACAAAGATAAATAGATTTTATGGTAAATTAAATTCATGGTCACTTTAAAATAGAATTTGTTTTCTTTTTATCATTTTAATCACTCTAATTAAGATATTTACTCGAATTAGTTACTGTCATTAAAAATTTCATTAATCCACCAACGGATTGTTGATGTGGTATATTAGCCCGTTGAGTGACTAACACGTGGTAATGAAGTAATGAGAAAGTGAAAGGAGAAAAGAAAACATTTTGGACTAATTATAAGGAAGTCCCTAAGTTTTGGTAAAAATAAGAGTTAGATATTAGCCACTCAACAAGCTAATGTGTCATACCACTAATTTATTAATAGATTAACGAAAATTTTAACAGCAGTAGCTAATTCAAATAATTACATTAATCAGATTGACTAAATTAATAGAAACTAGAATGACTAAAATAACATAACGCTATTTTAGAATTACCCTAAATGTGGATTAAGCTAGATTTTAATCTCCAACAATGGTTGTAAACTTGTACATGGGTCGGGCCACTCGGCCCAGCTTTAAGGCCCACTTGAAAAGTGAGGATTTGAGTAAAAATATAGACCTAAAAAATGAATTTGGATAAAAAAAATAAGGTCCGTTTAAAAAATGGGCCAGGCCTCAAGTAAGGCTTTTTTGGCCCAAGCCCAGCTCAAATATGCAAAAAAAATTTTGATGTTTTTTTTACTGTTTTGCTGCTACTTTTTGTTGTTTTTTTCACTATTTTGTTACCATTTCACTATTATGTTACTACTATTTTGTTATTATTTGGATATTTTATAATTCTTATTTTATTATTAATCTTGTTACTATTTTAGAGGTATTTGCTTATTGAGTTGTGTCTATCTTAATATTATTTAAGTATACATATTATTTTTAATTTTTTAGAAAAAAATTATTTTAATGTTTTTAGTAGGCGTGAGCATTCGATCGAATCGAATCGAATCGAATCGAAAATTTTCGAGTTAATCGAGTTTTCGAATCTCATTTTATCATCCTAACTTTATTTGAAGTTTTCTCGAATCGAGTCGAGTGAGATGGAATTCGAATCGAATCGAATATATTTGTTCGAGTTAAATTTTAAAAAATAATTTTGGGTCCTTGTAACCACTGTCACCCATCGTAATAAAATTTGTCCACCTTAATCAAATTTTTTATTAACTTTCATCACCTCATAATTTATTTATTAATTTTTTATATATTGGTTAGCTTCTTTGCTTGCTTAGTTGTTTCAATTATCTTCAGATTCTTGTCACTATGTATTTTGGAATTAAAAAATATATTAAATGTAAAAATATGATTTTTTTAATAAAAGTTATTTTAAAAATAAAATGTGAAATTGATACCAATATAAAATTTTAACAAGAATATTTTATGGCATAATTAATAATTCAATTTTAATATAAATATTCAATATGACTAAACAATTCAATAATATAAATAATATAAATAATATAAAATGTGAAATTTAATTTAATAATATAAATAGTAGATATAAATAAAATTATTACTATTTATGTTTATGTTTAGTGAATTTTTTTTGGATAATTTTGATTTTTTATTTGAGGGTAAAAGGTGAGAAGTAAAAGTTTAGGGGGAAAATAAAAAAGTTTTGGAAAATAAAAGTTTGAGGGAAAGTAAATAGGGGGAGTAAAATTTTGGAGGGAAAATATTAAAAAAATTGGAGGGGGACGGTTTGGGGTAGATGAGAGGTGGGATGGGAATAGAATAAAAGTTTTAGGGGAAAAGTGGGAGGGAGTAAAAATTTTGGGAGAAAATAAAAGGTTTTGAGGGTTTTTTGGGAGTAAAATTTGAGAAAAAATAAATGGGAGAGTAAAATTTTGGTGGGAAATGGATTTTGGGTAGATTGGGGGGTTGAGAGGGGAGGGGAGTAAAAGTTTTGGGGGAAAAGTGGAAAGGAGTAAAAGTTTTGAGGGAAAAGTAAAAAGGTTTGGGAGTTTGGGGTAAAAATGTAAAATATTATAGTTTTATATTCGAATTATTCGAATTATTCGAGTTATTCGAATTTGAAAACTCAACTCGATTCGAACTCGAAATTCGAAAAAAAAAATTCGAGTTGATTCGAATAACTCGATTAACTCGAATAACTCGATTCGTTTAACTTGAAATTCAAATTTTTTTTCGAATTTTTCGAGTCGAATCGAGTTTTACTCACCCCTAGTTTTTAGTATTTTTGATGTGTTATATATTTTTTAAAAAATCATATAAAAATTTTTAATATAAACATGGTAGGGCAAGTTCAGATTTTAACATTTTTATCTTAATTGAATTTATGCAATTAAGTCCATTTTTAAACGGAATTTAGGCCTATCAAATGAACTTAAAATTTTTTGTTCGGCTCCACGTGGCTCATTGACACTCCTAAAGGGAAGGTAAGCATGAGAATATCAGCTGGACGACACCGTTTTGCCTTTCCTAGTGAAAACGCATTGCGTCTTGACCTGGCATCAGAAGCAATAAAACCTGGAACAACTTGAAAGTTAAAAGGTAGAGCAGAGCTGCGACTGAAACCAAAATAGTAAATAGAGGAAAAAGAAACAAGAAGAAGAAAAAGCATGGCCGCAAAGCCCGGTTCAGCTCCGGTAACGTATTCGCCGAATCTTGGCCAAAAAACTCGCCCCCCTATTTTCAAAGACAACGATCTCGATTGGGTCCGACCTGATGGCCGTGGCTTCCACCAGTGCCGACCAGCATGTAAAGCTTCCTTCTTTTTTCTTTTCATTTTTAAACCTATCTCCTTTTTATTTTTCTCTTGTTTTTAACATTACCATGGTTATTTTTATTTGGGTTTTAATTTTACATTTTATTTTGCTAATAAAGTTGAAAAGTTTGATATCTTTTTGATATTAGTAAGCTTTCTATCCATTCTTTGGTAATCATCCATATGGGGAAAAATTTTTCATTTTTCTTTTGTGCCTCTGTGTATGTTAGTTTGATTCATTACCTGGGTATAGGAATAGGCTAGCGTTCTCCATTGCTCTCTAGATTAAGGCCATTTCAATGAGTAGCTAAGTGATTATGCTTCTTCATGATTTGTTATTACTTGTGCCAGCATATTCTATCTTTGGTTCTTCTGACTACTTTATATATAATTGAATGTTCATGCTTATGATAAAAGAGAGCATTAGGTTTCCACAGTGGCATAGTTGTCATGCTGTGTGATCATCTTTCCCATTACTACCACGATAATGGGTTTTCTTATAGTTTTTAGGCACCTAGGAGCTAGGGAAAATGTGTTTCCATAGAAAATTTATGGATCATTCATCATATCCTCTTGTAAATGAAGCTTTCTTAGATTCTGCTGTGCTGAGTTGAAATTAATCGTAAAATGTTGGTGATTTGTAGTTTTCAGGACAGGTGCAGTAAATTCTGCTTCCGGATCTGCTTATGCAGAGCTTGGGAGTACCAAGGTCATTGTATCTGTGTGAGTGCATATCTATGTTAAATTGTCATGTTCTTCTTGATACTATTTTTGGGATTTTATAATCCTTATCGTTCTTTAGTAAAATTTTCTTTCAAATACTGAGACTGCTTTACATGTTCATCTGTTAATTGTGTTTAACTATTTAGATTTGGGCCAAGAGAAAGTAAGAAAGCAATGATGTACAGTGATACTGGGAGATTAAATTGTAATGTCAGCTATACAACATTTGCCACTCCAGTTCGAGGACAGGTATATGAGATGATTGGAAGTGTGAAGCTTTAGTGGTGCTATTAGATTATATGCATAACGTAGTTGATTTAGTGTCTTTATCTCCCTTTTAATTATTTTCTTCAAATTAGTTGATTCTATTTCTTGGTCTCCCTTTCCATAGGGATCGGATCACAAAGAGTTTTCGTCAATGCTTCATAAAGCTTTGGAAGGTGCAATAATGTTGGAAACATTCCCCAAGACCACCGTGGATGTTTTTGCATTGGTGTTGGAATCTGGGGGCAGTAAGTCTTCTCATTGATCCTTAGTAATTAGGCTTGAAATTGGCCTATTATTTTTTCTGATTCAGATGCCTTTATCAGTAATTTTTTTTCCTTTCATTTCTTAACCTATCTATTTTTTTGCACCTTCTTATGGCCTCTTGTAAAATTGGTTCTCATATTCTTACTAGTGTTTCACGTAATGTTCTTTTTAGCAAATAAATATTTAACAATGTTGTAGAGCGTCAAAAGTTTTATCTAATCAATCAAAATTCTTATGGGCTATGGATATGCCCTAAACTCTTATATTGCCATTTCTTGATAAGCTTCATAACATTGGTTACAGGTGATCTTCCTGTGGTGATATCATGTGCTAGTCTTGCCCTTGCAGATGCGGGGATCATGATGTATGACCTTGTTGCTGCAGTTTCTGTGGTAAATGTCTTTGGTTTGCATTAAGCATTGTTATCATTATGCAGGCATAGGTTTGAGCCCTCCTTCCTGCTCATTTGTACTCATTTTACTTTGCTTCAGTTCAGGTTGGCTGCTACGTTACTCCAATTCTTCATTTTCATTGAAATACATGTGCCTGACATGTATTGAAACATAAGGGATAGTCCTCTAAATATATGGAAATTATAGAAAAATAAGAAAAAAGAGCATGCCAGTGTCAATGTCAGACATGTACCCATTTCTGGTACTCATTCCCTGGGTCCTAGTAACATAGACCATTACTATCTTATGACTATGCTATTATGATTATGATGCTAGTGCAAGTATATCAGTTACATGCCTACAGACTTGGTCTTATACGTAAATGTATTTGGTGTTTGAGTTTGTGTGACAATTAAAGTATGATTGATAACAAATTGCTACAAACTGGAAAACAAAAAGGCACATTGATATTCAGAAGCTTGTTCTTTGCTGCATGGCATCATACCATTCTTCAAATCCATGATAGAATGGTTTTGTCCTTTCTAAAGTTGAACAGTGAATACTGATCTAGTTCCACTTTGAAGAACTTTATCTTTTCACATGTGTTTAATGTGTAAATTTTGGTTTCAAGTCCTGTCTAGGGAAAAACCTTGTGATTGATCCTGTTCTCGAAGAGGAAAGCTACCAAGATGGAAGCTTAATGCTTACATGTATGCCTTCTCGTTATGAGGTCACTCAACTAACATTTACAGGAGAATGGTCAACCCCAGATATTAATGAGGTATGTGTTTTGATCTACTTCTCATCAGGATTTGCTGAAAATTCAGGCAACTGATTCCTGCAAATCAAAATGCTAGTCATTTAAAAAGTACCATGGACTCTTCAATATTTGTTTCCCGTAAAATGCTCATTGTCTAGATAACATAAGCTGCTATAGTTATGAGGCTAACAGTTGTAATGTTTGGTTCAGGCAATGCAGCTTTGCCTTGATGCTTGCAATAAGCTTGGTAAAGTGATGAGGACATGCTTGAAGGAAGCCGCGTCTGGCTCACAAGAGTAGAAACCAAAGAAGATGTATATTTCTAATTTTGTTTTCATTATACAATCTTTCTTTCTTTTTACGTTTTGACCTTTCCTTTTTAACGAGAATTTTGTAACTGAGTTTATTTTCCCCCATTTCAGATATTATTCATCTTTTATTCCAAGTTGAGAAAAAAAAAATCTATCGCATGAGCTGAAGTTTGAAGTGGAAGCTAAATCTTTTACTGAATTTCACCCATAAATTGTATAGATAAATAAATATAAACTTTGCAGTTGATTTTGTTTCTATTATCGTGAGGGAGATGCTGACAAACCATCAATCTTCAGGCCGGTTAATCTTTTTTGGTTCATCAAAAACTGACGTGGAAAGTCGGAGACAGTTATTACATATAATATTACATTTTGGCACCTTATCAGCCATTCTCTAACCGCAAACAAGAAACAAACATTTGTAAAGGACGCAGCAAATCTCCAGGGAACGTTCAAGGAAGAGGATGATAAAATTCCCCTTTGACTGCTATAGCTTCCGCTATCTCTATGGATCCCACCAATTTCATCCACCCCTGCTTCCCGATTAACATGTGCAATGTCAATCATAACCTCCGAAAGCCTCGCAGCTGCTGGCATCACAGGCGGATTTCTTACCCTACCCTTAAAAATCAACCTCTCGCTTTACTATTAAAGAAACTACTAGTGTGCTCTCAAAAAAGAAACCACAAGTGGAAGCTTAATTATACATATTGATATCACCTCCATAATTTAGCGTCGACTTTTTGTTTCGGCCAAACTTCTCTACAGAACGGGCCCTGGGAGCTGCTCATACTTCACCATCTGCTGATGGAATCCTTGGTCCCAATTTCAGGCTGGCCCTAACACAACATATATTGCAGTGAGTGCAGTCATGTTCTTTGCTGGTGGTTGGGGTGTAATTTAAATTATTTATGGATAATACGTATATTTTTTTGACACCCATACAAGAACACAAGAATGTGATATGTTAAATAAACATTAAAATAGTAAAATAGATACTGTACAATATGTTTTATATATGAATTCCATTTCTGCTTTGCATTTGAAAATATTTATCCCTAGTTTACTATTTGGTCAGTTTCTTTCTTTTATATAATTTTTATTACCACTCATAATTCCCTTAAATCAAGATGTAGTATGTGTTCAACCCACGTTCTCTTAATTATTGCAACAACAATATTACATAAATTAATAATAAAATTTTGCTTGATACTTTTTAATTACTCGCATAACTTGTTTTTAGTGTAACGAAAAAAAAAGTTTTATTTAATTTGAATAAACCTTTTTTAACTAAAGTTTTACTTATCTTTCTAATTTTAAATTAAAAAATGTAAATTTATTTTAATATTTATGTAATAATAATCTTTTCCTTATTTTAATACATTAAATAACCAAAAGAAGATATTATGTTCAGGTTTACATGATTAACATTGTAACACCCCTTACTCGAGCCCGTTTCCAGAGTTCGGGGCATAAAAGTTCGGGGCATAAAATTTACTTTTAAAAGTTATTTCACTGTTTATAATAAGGTTGTCCACCTGCGCAGCAGTCACTAAATTAATTATAACTCAAGATACGAAACTCGAAATTTAGATCCGTAAATTTTTACTGAAACTAGACTCATATATATTTTTACCATAAATTTTTCAGAATTTTTTATTCAGCCAATTATTACAGTTTATTAGTTAAAGTCTCCCATGTTTCACTGATCGACTATCCTGACCTCTCGTCACTAAAATTCAATTATCTCATTGTAAAGACTTCATATGGTGCTTCCACTTATTTCTACTTAAAATAGACTCATTAAGGAATCTAGACATATAAATTATAACTCATAATTCCTTCTGTAAATTTTTTAATAAATTTTTAAATTCAGAACAGGGGACTTCAAAAACCATTCTTACCCTGTCTCACTAAAATTCAAATATCTAAAAATATATAACTCTTTTGCTTACTATATTTCTTTCATGTGAAAGTAGACTCATTAAGCTTTAATTTCATATCTCACTCAGCTTCTAATTCAATTTACACTATTTTTGGTGATTTTTCAAAATTACATCAATGCTACTGTCCAAAAACTGTTCCATTGCAATTTTATTTTATCTTTTAAAATTCAATATAACCCCTTTATAATTATCTAACATTCCCTGCAAATTTTAATTCACAACCAATTTTAGTATTTCAACTACTTCACTTAAATACTAATAAAGTTCAACCAATCAACCATTTCAAGCTAAAAACATGTATATTTCAATGTCTAACACAACCATCACATTCAGATTTACCTTGCCTACTTAGTCATTCATTCTTTTACTTTTTACTTCAATTCCCTATACATGCCATATAAATCAAAAAGTTGTTTAACAAAATCTACCGGAGTAAATCTGGATAGTGTGATCGTTGATGTAGATCCGATCCTCCGAATATATATATCAATCTACAAGAAATAATAAACACACACAAGTAAGCTTGCAGAAAGCTTAGTAAGTTCATAGGCTCGTAATAAAATCTTACCAAAATTTCACTAACAACATTAATAAACAAATAAAAATTCAACATTTCCTGCCAACCACAATCTCAAACAATGAATCTATCCAATCGAGCTCAATATCAGATGTCAACTTCAATTCCGACATTTAGCTTCAATTGCACTTACAAATACCTGTCAAATTAAGGATCGTCTTACGGATTTGAGTACATCGTTTGCCCAGTGCCACGATTTGCTTAAATATTTCACATTGCTATAACTCAATATGGTTTTCTTCACGGAAATACCATACCTACTTTTCACAACTCAGTATGGTTTTCTTCACTGAAACACCATACCTACTTTTCACAACTCAATATGGTTTTCTTCACTGAAATACCATACCTACGTTTCACACTTTGCCATGGATCCACCATGGACTTATCCGACAATTCATCACTGGTTACCGAAGGTATGTACTCAATCCTACGTATCCCTTAATTTGAACTAACGATCTCATCTTATTCTCATTTTTACCATAATCATAATTTAACAACAATATACGAATTGATACATTATATCATTCCCACATTAACAATTAATCATAAAAGTTCAGCCATATGAACTTACCTGGGCCAATTCGTAGAAATTGTAAAAGTTCAGAAACTAGTTCGATACTTTCTCTTTTCCTCGTTTATCTTCGAATTCCCGATATGGTATAAAAATATGAGAAACCAACTTGTTTCAGACCTCCTATGGCGTTTTTGCTGATAAATTATAAAGAGATCTCTAGATTTTTCACTTTTATCTTTGTTTTATATATTTAATTTGTAAAGTTTCTAATTTTGCCGTTGTTTCTCCTTACATTCTTGCTGATTTTTCTTGCCCAACCGTCCAGCCCATATAATTTGGGCCTAATTGCCTTTTAAATCCCTCCTTATTAGTCACTTAAGCTATTTAATCACAATTTAACAAATTTTGCACTATTTTCAATTTAATCCTTTTTAATTAATTGACTATCCAAACGTTAAAATTTTCTAACGAAACTTTTATACTAACTCAATGACACTCCATAAATATTTTTAAAAATATTTATGGCTTGGTTTATGAACTCGAGGTCTCGATACCTCATTTTAGACCCAATTTACCTATTAATTTTTTTAAATCACAAAATTCAATAAATCACAAAATTCACTAATTCAAAAATTATTCTAAATTCACACTTGACCCATAATTATTAGTTTATTAAATTTTAACTCATTGGTCGGATTTAATGATCTCGAATTACTGTTTCCGACACCATTGAAAATTAGGTTGTTACAAACATAGAAAAAAATAACAAATTAATATTTATACATTTCGAAACATGCAAATTGACCCACCGTTAAATTTTATTTTTTAAATAGTAATTGAAATTTTCTTTTATAAGAAAATTATAAAAATGTCACTTAACTGTGCCTTTTGTTCTATTTTGGTCACACACCTATAATTTTTTTCGATTTAGTCACAAAACATTCCAAAATTAAATATTTTAGTCACTTTGAAATGATGTGGGCTTTTTTTATTGGTTTAATAACAAAATTAGCCCCCTAATGTTTATACATTCTATCAATTTGATTCTAAGTATAAAAAATTCAACAAACTTAGCCCTCAATGTGTTTACAAAATTGGTCATTTTAGTTATAATTCTAAAAATTTCAATCAATTTGGCCCTCAATATTTTCGGAATCTGTCAATTTAGTCTTAGCTCTAAAATTAAAAATATATTTAAAAAAATCATTTTTAGCCCTTTATAACCCATCAGCTAACCCATATGAGATATTAAAATAAGAAAAAGAGTATCCTATTTCAAGCCACTTGCAAAAAAAAAAAAAAACTCTAAAAATTTGGGATAAAACACAAAAAAATTTAAGATCCAAAAGAAAATAAATGCATTAAGAACGTTATTTGTTCAGGTAGTAATGCAATCAATTATTCCATAAAGAAATTGTTGCAAGTGACTTGAAAGAGGGTACTCCTTTTTTTTTAATATCTCACACGGGTTAGCCGTTGGGTTATAAAGGGCTAAAAATGATTTTTTTTAACATTTTTTAATTTTTTTGAGCTAGGAGTAAATTGACAGATTTTGTAAATATTGAGGGTCAAATTTATTGAATTTTTTAGAATTAGAGTTAAAATGAAAAATTTTGTAAACCTTAAGGGCTAAATTTGTTAAATTTTTTATATTTATGGTTAAATTGATAGAATGTGTAAACATTAGACAATTAATTTTATTACTAGGCCAAAATATATAAAAACTTATCTATTCATTTTTTTGAAATAGTCTGATACTAAATACAGGTGGTTGTCTAATACTTTTAATGTAGTTAGTTATGTTATATATAGAGGTGCTCATGGGCCGGGCCCATAAAAAATTTTGGCCCGGGTCTTAGGCTCAGCCCGAAATATGGGCCTGGAATTTTGCCCAGGCCCGGCCCGTGAAAAAATCATAAGCCCGGGCCCGGCCCATTTTTTTAATAAATACCAAAAATTTATTTTAAAATTAAAAAATATTTTAAAAATATTGTAAAATTAAAATTTTTTAAAAAGTATTTTAAAATTAAAAAAATAATAAAAAGAGTATTTTAAAATTAAAAAAATTTAAAAACAAATATATTTATTATATTGGGCCCGGGCCAAAAAAAGTGGTGTCCGAGGCCCGGCCCGTTTTCTAAACAGGCCTCATTTTTTTGCCCAAGCCCATATTTCGGGTCTATATTTTTACCCAAACCCTCCCATATTTCGGGCGGGCCATCGGGCCGGTCCGGGCCGCCTGGCCCATGAGCACCTCTAGTTATATATGGAAACGTGGGTCATGCATGATCCATGCAGAGCACTTTAAGATGTTGGTGGGACCACTATATTGCTAGCTTCCAAGATATGAATGGGCCTGATTTAATTTCTTGGCTGTTGCACCATCATCTAATATTGAGCTGGCCTCATTCTGGCAGTTATGTAACAGTTACATCTATACGTATAGAAAAGTTGAATTATCGTCACACGTGTAACTAACATTTTTCTTCTTAATTGGTCTAATTATTTCTGATTTTTTAGTACTAGATACCTCCTTGTTTTTATTCCATGAATGAATTAGGCATCATTTTGTCCCTAATAAATTTTTGAACAAGAAAAAAGATTATTATTGATCCCCTTTTAGAAACGAGTTGGAGCATTTTTAAGAAGGTTTAGAGGGCAAAAATTGAAAGGCCATAAAATGAAGCTGGCAAGAAGCGAGATCTCGGTGGCTTGTCGGCATCCAAATCTTTTATTTATCCAAATAATCCTCATGATTGAAATAAGCAAATAAATACAAGGTTGGTGAGGTTAAGCTGGCAATGTGAACAAATAAAGGAGTAGTTTGAAACCGAATGGATATTGGAAAATGTCTGCACCGTCACGCCAGAAGGAAGACATGGTCAGGCTGGCCACCAACATCACAACACACTTTTTACTTCAACTGTTTCAACCTGTGACTTGTTCTTTACTTCTTTCAGTTTTTCAACCTTATCACTATTGGTATAACTGAATTTATGGGAAGGACTCGATTTATTATGGTAAGTGTTCAGGGGAAGAATTATGAAATGTTTTAAAATACACACTTAACATAGTTCCAGAAAAATTGGATTGGGTCAAAAATTTTAAACACCTTTTGTAATATGAAAAATTTAAAGAATAAGTTAAGAAAAGAAAATGCAGATGTTGAAGCTAGAAATTCAACACATGTGAATGGAAAAAGTGAAAAAGAAAGGTTCATGCACTCACTCCATTACCAATCTAACACTGTTTAAATAAATATAGTGTGGGATCAGAACCCTGTGAGGAAACCAAAGCTACTTCAGTTGATGCCAGTTCTTAAAGCTTCAAGGTTCTAATGTAATATCTCTGTCAGCATAGTTAATTTTGTTAGGCTCTTTTTTTCTTTTTTTCTAATATTTCTTTTTCTTTTAATATAAAAACCGATGGCATTACCTTCAGTCAAGTCCTTGACCAAGTTACATGATTTAAGTCATCCTCAAATTCCTTTTCTGCAACTGTTAATTATTTTATTTTATTTTTACAAATCACTAATATAATTATCTATATAGAATTGCTTTACATTTACATATAAATAACTATATTTATGTAATATAAAAATACATTAATATATTTATTTAATTACATCAAAATCAAATTTTGATATATGTACATATAAACTACAATCAAAATTTTATCTGTATGATTACACTAAATACAAATTTGCTTATCATTACACTTAAAGTTAGTTAACCATTTAAGGGCTGTTAATATTAAGATTCAAATACTAAACCTTGAAATATTAATAAATAGCTTTAACGATTTGGCTTGTTTGTTATTAGTTCAGAATTGTTTATGAAAAAGTTGATAGAGTTTTATCTCGACCGGAATGAGTGTTATTGCCAATGCATGTGGGTTCGAGTGTGCTAAAGCGCATTATCTCCTATTTATAGGTTGAAGTGAGGTGATGGGTAATTCTAACCATTATGTCAAAAAAATTGATATGATGAGAAGTTATAATAAAATTAATTAAAAAAATTATTTATAAAAAAATAATTTAAAAGGAAAAAAACGAAACTTTTTTTTTCTATTACCCACATCTTGCGGTTGTAAACTTACCGTACATTACTGGAGAAGCACGTTTCAAGATTCCATAGGCATTCGTATCTAACGTAGTCAACGCCTTGGATCTTACATAAAAGTAAAAAATAAAATTATAAAATTAATGACAAATCATATAGGGATTTATGAATAAAAAAATAAAAGTACATAAACAGAAGTACAGATTATGGAACCCCTCTTCTCCTAACGATTTTCTGGTTCTTCTTTTTGGTTTATAAAGACACACTCATATGATGCTGTCTCTCTGTCTTTTTCTTCCCACTTTCAATTATTAATTTTATTAGTAAAAAAGTTGAGCAAAATAATAACTATATATTATATTTTTTTCTAATGTTATGACAATTAATATTAAATATACCCATTTTAATTACTTGGTATGAACTCTTTTTGTCACTTTCTTGGAATTCTTTGGTTTCTAAGTTACTCAAACTTGTAATAATTGTTAACATATATATAAAAAAAAGAACCCATCAATTTAAGGCGTGTACATCGAGAAGGGTTTATTCTTCATTGTTCTAACAGTGGAAAGTGTTGGTTTAAGCTTTTCATTTCCAGATACTTTACAGTTATTTTGAATGTTTTTCATGTAAAAAAAAGATTGCGCGAACATTTTCATTCTTAGAAAATCATCGTCGGATTAGTTTGAAACTGAATTGAAGTGAAGAAGAAAACTGAGTCTTAAGGATTTTACATGGTTTGGCCTAATGCTTGTGAGTTTTCTCTTTTTTCTCATGTCCCTGTTTGATGGAATGAGTCTTAAGGATCTAACCTTTAATTGTGTATTCAGAATCATATTCCATTCAACTTTGTTTTATTGACTTATTCTCTTCCAAACTGCTAATTCTTCCTTTTAAAATCCATAAATCAAGAAAATAATGTCATGGTCAATGTTCTATCTTCCATATTTCTGTTGGAATGAAGCTGACTAAATTTCTAAAAAGAAATGGTGTCAGCAATGAATCCATGACCTTTAAGCCATTTATTTGCTTTTATTATTATTTTTATTATTTTGGTTTAAGGAAGGGTATCAAAAAATTTAAAATTTTTGGGTGTTTGATCTTGATCCAATATATACAATAAAATATAGAGAAAGTTTCATGGATATTTCATGTATTTTTCCTGCTTCAACTCGTACTGACAAATATAGAAAATCAGACATATTTTCTATGGTGGTCTAGAGGAAACCCTTTATGAAGATTTGAATAAAGAAATGGGTCACGTGTTTTGACCAGTTCTTTCGCCCTAAAAAAGGGGTAGGATGGCCTTTAGAGCTACTTCATTTTCAAGCTGAGTTAAATCTTTTATGCCAGAGGTCACATGATTCCTGGTTCAAGTACCCCATTAAAGGGCCTTTGCTGCTCTTGTATGGCTTTGAGTCCTTGCCACTTGCCTACGTTAACTTCAGTTTAGTCATGACCTGATATCCATAAACTGTTTGTTTTTTTGGCCAGCAGTCTCTCGCCCTTCTACGGATCCAATCTAATAACTGAAACGACGGCAGCAGCAACAGCATTGTAAGAAAAGCCATGGGGTATGGTAATTCGAGATCTGTAAGGTTTGTTCCGTCTTTTGTTCTTTAATGGTTCCAGTAACCTCTCATTGTACTTTAGCATATCAAACCAGCAATGGAACAATCAAATTGATATTCCTGGCTTAACATATGTTTTTTTTTTTCAGATTTCAAGATGATCTTGAATTGGCAAAGCTCCACAACACCATTAATGGAGATGGTATGAATATGATAAAGCTGAAATTCAACATTGATGGAACCCAAATATCAGAGCCCGGGACCAAGAAGGGTGACAAGGAGTTGCCTACTAGTAGAAGTAGTAGCTGTAGGACAGGCAAATCCTTAAAAGCTAAAGTACTGTCCAGGGTATTCTCAGAGGACTTTGAGAGAGTGAAGAAGAAGATTTTGGATCCTCGGGGACCGGTTATTCACCGGTGGAACAAGATTTTCCTAGTATCATGCTTAGTGTCTTTGTTTGTGGATCCTTTGTTCTTTTATTTGCCAGTAGTTTGGAAAGAAGTCTGCATTGATATTGGAGTACCACATGAAGTTATCCTCACCATTGTTAGATCATTGGCTGATGCCTTTTATTTGATTCAGATTTTCATTCGGTTTCGGACAGCTTATGTTGCGCCTCCTTCTCGTGTATTTGGGAGAGGAGAGCTTGTAATAGATTCCAGGAAGATTGCTTCCAGGTACCTCCAGAAAAGTTTCTGGATTGATTTAATTGCTGCCCTGCCACTTCCTCAGGTATAAACTCATTTAAACATTTCATCTTTTAATAAGAGTATTTTAATGATTTAATGTGTAAAACTAAGGCATCGAATTTGCTGTATCTTATCATCCCCAGGTTTTGATCTGGATTGTCATTCCAAATCTTAGAGGTTCAACGATGACAAACACGAAAAACGTACTCCGCTTCATAATAATTTTCCAGTACCTTCCCAGACTTTTTCTAATTTTTCCACTCTCATCACAAATTGTCAAGGCCACTGGTGTTGTTACAGAAACAGCATGGGCCGGCGCTGCTTATAACCTCATTCTCTACATGCTGGCTAGCCATGTAAGTGATTCTGAAACCTATAAACTACGAGTCTACAAGTAAAAATGGCTGCTTTTAGCTTGCAGTATGTTATTCTACTCAGAAGAACCATATTCAGTATGGAAAACGAAAAAGATTGCCAATTCAAAAAAAAAAAAAGCTTAATTCAATCTTTTTTGAAAAGGTTTTAGGAGCTTGCTGGTATCTTCTCGCAATAGAGCGACAAGAAGCATGCTGGAGGACTGCCTGTGATGTCGAGGATCCATGGTGTCAGTATAAATTTTTTGATTGCCACAGGGTTAAAGACCCTGGCAGGGATACCTGGTTCAAGTCCAGCAATATTACTAACCTATGCAGTCCAAGTTCCAGCTTCTATCAGTTTGGTATATATGGTGATGCCTTGACATTTGATGTTACAACTTCACCATTCTCCAACAAGTACTTTTATTGCCTCTGGTGGGGTTTGAGGAACTTGAGGTCAGTTGTGTCCCCATAAAGTTTTCATTTCTTCTAACAAAGAATTAAAACAAAAGAAGAAGAAGAAGAAGAAGAAGAAGAAGACGAATTGTTTAAGAAATCAATAAAAAAGAACCTTATTTTTCAAGTGCATTTCCAGCTGCAGTATGGCTCTGGGATTTTAGAGCTAAACTTATTGCAGACATAAAACATTAAACTCTGATGCTCTGTCTCCTACATGCATTGCAGTTCTCTGGGACAAAATCTTGACACAAGCACTTATGAGGGTGAAATAATTTTTGCCATCATTATTGCAACCCTTGGTCTGGTTCTCTTTGCGCTGCTCATTGGGAATATGCAAGTAAGTCCTTTCCCCCAAAACTTTTCATGGAAACGCAAGCATCTAGCTTTTATTCGTAATGATTGATTAATAACATATAGACACATCTCAAAACCATCCTTGAGTGAAATGTTTGACATGATCTTCGAGTTACCAAAAAAGTTTGATATCATGGTTGTTAGCAATTTCTAACTCTGATAATGTTTCACTGGCAGACATACCTCCAATCGACAACTGTTAGGTTGGAAGAATGGAGAATTAGGAGAACTGATACAGAGCAATGGATGCGTCACAGGCAACTTCCTCCTGAGCTAAAGCAATCTGTCAGAAAATATGATCAGTATAAATGGCTAGCTACAAGAGGAGTTGATGAAGAAGCTTTACTCAAAGGCCTTCCCTTGGATCTACGTAGAGACATCAAACGCCACCTCTGTCTCGACCTTGTTCGGCGAGTAAGTTTTTAATATCTGACTACACTAGAGATTAGACTTCATGCAATAACTAAGCTTGGTATGTAATGCAACTATATCAACAGGTCCCACTGTTTGATCAAATGGATGAAAGGATGTTAGATGCAATCTGTGAGAGACTTAAACCAGCCTTGTGCACTGAAGGCACTATCTTAGTCCGCGAAGGTGATCCTGTCAATGAGATGCTCTTCATAATTCGAGGCCACCTAGATTCCTATACCACGAATGGTGGCCGTACCGGATTCTTCAATTCATGCAAGATTGGCCCGGGAGACTTCTGCGGTGAGGAACTGCTTACATGGGCATTGGATCCTCGTCCGAGTGTCATTCTCCCATGCTCAACTCGCACAGTTAAAGCAATATCAGAAGTAGAGGCCTTTGCTCTTAGAGCCGAAGACCTCAAATTTGTGGCATCACAGTTCAGAAGATTACATAGCAAACAACTAAGACACAAATTCCGGTTTTACTCACACCAGTGGAGGACATGGGCCGCCTGTTTCATACAAGCAGCATGGCGTCGGTTTAAGAAACGAAAGGAAGCGGCTGAACTTAGAGCTAAGGAGAACTTGGTGATGGCTGCAGAACCTGAACCACCGGCACCTGGTTCAGGCTTGGCTATGTATGCAGCCAGGCTAGCAGCAAGCACTAGGATAGGTGTTAAGATGCATTCAGGATCTGGTTCTGGGGTTGTCAGCTCCTTGCCCAAACCAGCAGAGCCTGATTTTTCTGTAGACGAGGAATGAATTTGGTAACACTCCCAACTGGGGATGTAGTGTGTAGGTATCACCGAGCAATGCCTGTAAATTTTCTTTGATTTCATTACTAGCCAACCTGTAAACAAAAAATGGATTGAATTATTATTGGCTCAATATTTTATCAAAAAATATATACATTACAAGGTGGAAAACATAGTTTACAAATTTATAAACAGGATAATTTAGTGATGTACTCTGGAAAAAAAAGTTGACAAATTTTTAGTTTTGTCAACTTCATTCAGTGTTCTGCAATTCAAGTAATCAACATCCTTCCATGATATGTATGCATTCTTGGTTGAACTCTCAAGGGTTCCCCCACCACAGTGCCCTTCGCTGAAGCGCCCTCACAAATGGGCTTTAAAAGCATTTTAAGGGTAGGACTTAACTGGAAATGATATATTTGGGCCATGAATCAGTTCCCGTGGACGGAAAAACATTAAAAAATTTGTTGAAATTTATTTGGGCCATAGGTCCATCATTATCATCATCCATGCATAACCATCGAATTCTCGGATAAATAAAGCATGGCACTGCCATTGGATTTCGTCCCATTAAGGGAAAAGGTAAACCCACATGTAACCTTCCTCGTATTTTAGAAAGAAATGAGAGGCCCAAAGATAAACCCATGATATCTCTTATGAAAATTTTGTAATTGTTAATGTCAAAATTAGAGTTTAAAAAGCTTATATACATTATATTGATTTTTAAGTTAATTTAAAGACCACATATCATTCTATAATTATATTTTTGGATTTTTAAATTTTTTTATTTGACTTCTTCTCCTTCAATGTTGAAGTAGCATGTAAACTCTTAAAAGTTAAACAAAAAGCGAAACCACCAAATAAGATTTAGCTCCCATTTAATTTTTCGCATTTTTTAGCTTTTAAATTTAAGTTTCTTTTTGTCAAGTCACTCCAAAATGAAAGAAAATTAATATTTTTTTAACTTTACTGATATGGCATACAGATGGATTGTCGTGTGGAATGTGTATGATACATCACATTTAAATCATTAAAATTGGTTTAAAATATAAAAATATTTTTAAAAAATTAATTAAATATTAACATATCATCCGCGTGGTAATCTATGTGTATGCCACATCAACAAAAGTTAACACATGTTAATTTTTTCATTCATTTTAAAGTAATTTAACAAAAAATAATTTTTTTTATAAAATTGGAAGAGAAAATAAACTATAATGTGAAACAGAAATAAATGTGAAAGTGTGAGGAGAATGATTATGATACAACTTTAGGTGCCCATTTTCTTTGACTGGACTAAATAACTTTCTTAGCCCTTCAATGCACCAATTTCTTTCCCCACCAAATGGGATTCTACCAAAAACATTTCTTTTAAGTTTTCATTAGGCCAATCCCTTTATTTTTCAACATACAAGTAATAATTAATCTTTTTAAAAGGAATGAAAAATAGCGAACTCTTTGGAGTCTATTCATGACATCAAAACTAAGAATATTGTTATAATTATTCTATAACTATTTCTTGATTCTACAAATTATTTTCTTTTTTTGGGTTTTTGTGCCTCCATTTCACATGGTTAAAAGATTTTAGGTTATCATTGCTGCTGGACAATGTTTATATAATATAAAGCACACATTTTTACAGTATGAAGGAAGAAAAAAAAGGGCCATTTACTCTGTTTTTACTATGAATTAGAGAGAAAGGATGAAGAAAGACTCAAACCTTTTACATGATAAAACACTAAAAGCAGACACATGACATTGATGGAGTAAAAAACATTTTAAGTTTAGCTGTAAAAAGAGGGACAGTTATAAGTGGTAGCATTCAGAAAACACACAAATAAACAGAAATGGCCCCCAACAAGTTGGTCAGAGTCCCACATTCCCTCTGCCAATGGTAGCAATTTATGGGCCCAATCCCCTATCATACCCAAAGCCATTCCTTTTAGCTATGGGCTTAGTCATTAGGTATGGACCCACTTTGACTATTGGCCTTGCCTAGTCTGCCTTCAGGTGTGTACTACCCAAAATTCTCACAAATACACAAACATACAAGTAAATGAATAATGTTTTCCCATAAACTATCAAGCTAATTGAATTTTTCAAAAATGATTTAGAAACCAAAGCATTCCCTATGCTCTTTTTTAAATTTTTTTTTGAATTCAATAAAAATCTCTTAATCTGATGACAATTTTTAAAAAAAAATACATGTGATTTTCCTTTATTGAGTTACTTTGATGCTCCTCCAAAAAGACAACTTGGGGTCTATGAGTTATTAAAGCCAAATTCATTGGAACAAATCTCTCGAGGTACCCTTAATTATGTCCTTTGACCATTGACAAATTAGCTTGACGACAAAGAGGGAAGTTCTGAATTTTGGATGTAAAAAAGAGTTGATGACCTAATCCAATCTTCCTTTAATTGAATAATAGATCAATATTTATATGCTTATAAATTATATAATAATAATAATAATAACACTGTGATTTAAAGATGATAAGTATTCATTTTGAATCTAAAAACTGTTTTTTTTCCCTTTAACAATGGAGGTGGGGCGGTATAGTACAACGTAAAACATGTTTTTTGGTTTGGAAGACAGGTTGCTCGCTGCAACTCACCTGCTTCAATATTTTAAAATTACTATTTTATTTTTATATATTTGATTTTTAAAAGGATAAAAATATAGTAATACATCACTAAATAAACTATTAAATATTTAAGTTATTTTTTTATATGTTAAATGTACATTGAAATCTTTAAAATAACTAATAAATATGAAATAAATTGAGGTAATTATAAATGAAACGGAAAGTAGTATTGATATTTAAATTTTAACATCCACAGTAAAATAAGATAGGATTGAATAAAACCATGCCACCAATAAAATAATTATTATTTGATAATATTTACTTGCTCCACTTTATTATCACTTCAATGTAGGGTGACAGAATTAGGGGTACTGACAAGGGTTTTAACTTCCTTTAAAATGAAATTTTTTATTTAAATTCTTTTATAATTTATAAAATTTTAAATTAATAATGGTAAAATTATAATTTAATTTTTAAAAATAATAAAAATTTAAATTAATATTTTAAAATTTATAAAAATATAAACTATTAAAATAATAAAATTATATTTTCGTAATAATATTCAATTCAATTCTAACTCAAAAATTATCTGAATTCACCCTATATCTAAACTAAAAAGTGAACATGTTTTTGAATTTTCTGACCAGGGATGCTTGATTTCAACTTTATCATTTGTTCTTTTTAAGAAAACTGTCATTTGCTGAGCTTGTAGTAATCATTACATTAATGAGCTAATTAGAAATTTTGGTAGAACAAAACCAATTTTCTTACTGTTATTTCCCTTGAAAGTGGGGAAACTTCTTTTTCTATTTAACCATTTTCCAACCATGTAATAACCTCAACCTTGCATTTTCCCTCGGTTTTAACAAAAATATTAATTCATTTTATATATATATTCTCTTTAATTATATCAAAGACTAAAGCTTGATTACAACGAAAAATGTTTAGATATATTTAAAATATTTTTAAAGTTTATTGACTCTGACTAGGTTTGAATTATTATGGAACATGGGGATTTTACTTTTTTTGGGGGGGGGATGTTGGGCTAAGTACAAATGAACAACAATTGAGCAAGGTAGCAAACAAAGAATGATAATGTTGGATTTCTTGTTCCAATGACAGACAAACAAACTCGAGTGGTAATCCCATAACATAAACATTTCTTTCTTTGGCAGCTGAAAAAAAAAATAAAAAACAAAATTTCGGCGTCATGTTCATGGGATTCTGACTCAACTCGAATGCATCCCATTTACACTTTCACAGGTGTTTTTTCGGAATCCACCCAAAAAAAATGGCTGCAGGCAGTTCCCCATATGACTACATCGGGATTGGCTATTGTTCGATTCAACCACCATCGTTTCCTTTTTACTGTTGACTGAGCAACATTTTCAAGCACGCTCTGGAGTTGTCTTAGCTAGCATCATGTCAATGCCACTGCAATTATTTGGAAGACAATATATTGAAATCGGACAACCTTCTCTTTGCTTGCTTATATTTATGTTCTCTCAGACGTTTTATTTGTTATAAATAAAGTGTTAAAGATCACAAATATTCTCATCTATTTTACAATTTGATTATAGTCATGTTTGAATATTAATTATTTAAAATTTTTTCCTTAAAAACTATCAATCTAAAAGATTTTCAGAATATTCTGTGAAAAGCTTTCCGCACGCCGTTTCAAACGGTGCATGTGAGAAATTCAACAAAGTCCTAATACTGAAATTAATAACACAAAGAGAATAGCAATTTAAAATGAACCATACTAGAAAACATTGCCTCGTTTCCGTACTCTAGTATTAAATATTAATGAACCGACTGATCCATTGATGTCAAATATCCCAAACTTATGTGCTGCGGATTTTGAAATTTGAATGATACGACCGAAAAGCAGTCCATGCATGCAGATATATAGGTTATACTTTAGTTTGAGTCAAAAGAGCTAAGCCTTTAATTAATTAGTCCACCGAAATGCACCCTATCCCCATTCTAGATCTTCTAAAAGCAATGCATCAGTGGGAAGTTTTGACCTTCAGTTCCATGCATGCATGCTTCAATCAAGTATCTCAATAACTTGTACTTGAAGCATGTGACTGGGAATTGGAATCAAGTCAAAAGCCCTAACATTGGTTCACTATAATTATAACATTAATTCATGAATATATATATAATAGATTGAATTTCCTGTGTCATTAGTCGTCGTCGAAGCCACTTTAATTTCCACGATTCATGAACATACATTCATAGTTATAGGATCCATAGCTAATATAATATTTATGTTAACAATAGCTGTGTATTCATGGGATTCACAGCTGCATAACATTAGGTGAGATATGTTAACATGTGACAATATGCAAGCAAGCAATGCCAACTATTATATTATTATTGTTTGCAGTAATATTTTTCACATACGAATTACCAAGTCTAATAATATATTTTTAAATAATTATGAGTCTTTTAATTCATTTTAAGGTTTAAAATTAATATTGTTCGAGTTTGGAATAATATTTAAATAAAATCTTTCTAATAATAATGACTATAACATTTAGAGAAGTGATTATATGAAACTGTGATTCCACGTCATTCCTATCATTTTTCAATAGGAGAATGACATTTGACATTCTACTATTGGAAATAGATAGAGATGACGTAGGATCATAGTTTCATATAATCCTTTTTCATAAGGTTCATATTTAACATGTTAATTTAAATATGAATTAATCAAAATTAAATTTTTTATTTTAATATATTTTTTGTTCCCTTTTATGGTAGGGATTTAGTCTTTTAATGTACCAAGTCGTAGCCAAAAATGCGACCAACAAAGTCATGTTAATTTGAAGCAAGAGTCACATGCAATTAGCGAATTAAATCAACCGTTTCTATTTTAAGCTATACACATACAATTTCCGTATATAAATTTGCATCTCAAACTCTCCTCCATCAATTCAATTTTTTTTTATTTCTGTATTTTGATTAATGACATCATATATATAGTCGAAGGATGGGAGCTTTTTATTTATTGATTTTTGTATTATATTGATATGGAAAAAAAAAAGAGAAAACATAAGGAAAACAACGTGACATTGAATTGTCTCACTCGACAAAACAGAAGTCGGTGGTACTGGTCTGGCTTTTCACATTAAAAGAAGTAAGTTTGTTTTAAGTTGAAAACCACTAGACCTCTCTTCATCTGATGTAACACTTTCTTTTTTCTTTCCACTAATTTAATTGTTTGACTCTTGTACAAGTACCAATTATTCTAATCAACACACTAGTACTCTTTTTTGGGAGGCAGGTTATTAAGTCATTAATTGTTTGAATCATATTCGTCCACGAATACGGCTTAAAATAACTTTTTTAAATGTTGTTTAATCCATTTGTATTTTATCGGGGATAGTTTATAATTCCGTTAAAATCGATTAATTGATTGAATTAATCTAATTTAGTTAATCGGTTGATGGTCAAATTTAATTCAATTAAAAATTAATTAATTATTAATTATTTGTTAATCGAAATAAATAATATATATTAGATATAATTATTAATTTTTTGTTTGGTTATTAACTTTCAAAATTTATGTAATGTTTTTAATGTATTATTTATTATTTTCACCTCTATTTAAATTTTTTTAACTATTATAAAAAATAAGAAAATGAACATTAACAATGTATTTTTTTATATATTTTATATTTATTTTAATCAAAAGAAAAAAACATATAAATTTTGATTAACGGATCGAATTAATCGAAATATATCAGTTTGGTTTATGTATTTAAAAAAATTTTGATTCGATTAATGGTTAAAAGTTTTTATATTTCGAATAATTCGATTCGAAAATTAATCGAACCGGTCGTTTAAACACCCCTACTACCACATTATATTTAAAAGAAATTTTGATTCGTACCTTCACATTAGATAGATATATATTAACAGATACATATTTGAATTTTCAAATAAGATAACAATATAAGTTATTCATTTTTTTTCAAAACATAAGTTAAACGGCTAATAATAACTAAAATAACAAATAATTATTTCGATTATTTTTATAATTGATTCAATGATGGATTTTGTAACAAGTGTCCTGCTACATGCACCCAATAGAAAAACCTTGGGAATAATCCCTTGAGGCCTTGATGGCTACAGGCTACCAACTTTTTTTATCCATTTTCATTAGTAAAACAAATAATGCATCATTAATGTCTAGGGTTAGATTAATTGAGAAATAATGAATGATTTATGTGATGTTTGAATCCGTCCCTAGGCAACTTTCTGACGTAATTATAAATAAAAACACATATATCAATTAACGAACAAATATCGTAGAGATAGAGGGATGGGTCATGGCCTCATGGGTGTGTTGGTGGCTCGTAACAAGCAATGAATCCCATCATTAAGACTTATTGGGAACATCATTTGATGAATTAATAAAATGTGGTAAAGTCAAGAAAGCAACAAATTAAGATTCCAATAGTAATTTTTTTTTCTTAATGGTGGTGTGACAAAAGGGTTTTTTTTTTTTGAATGAAAAAGAAACTAAAATCAATATGAAACCATAGACCAAACATGAGGATCAATAGATAATGAACAAAAAGTAAATGTAATGTAATCAATCTATTAGGAATATCCCAATGATAAAAAAAAAGTTTAATTTTACCGAAAAAACAAAACAAAGATCAAAAGGAAACAAGATTAGAGTACTCTTTTCAAAAGGGAATTTGAATCAAGTCTTAACTTTTTAAAGTTTGAAAATTCTAGTAAGAAAACAAAAAACAAATTAATTAAATTTATCATCTTTCTAGTTAGGTGAACCGTCTTCTACAAGATGCCCGAACATAAGTGGATGCTATGGGTATATAAGTAGGCAAGATTATTAATTTATTAATGCTATAAAATATAATAATAATGTTGTGACAGAGATATTTGCCTTATCCCAAAAGGTACAACGGCAACCCAAATCTTTTGTTCCTTATTAGGATGATGCAAATGAAAAATAAATAAAAAGCAAAGCTTTGTCTTTGCCTTCCCTCCCCCTCCAACTTGGGTGCCTAATCAACTCATCCCAAAATTCCCCAACTACAAGGGAATTAATAACGTTGAAACTTTAGCTCTGGGGCGGCTTTTGGATCCTTCTCATATATTCCTTGCTGTCTATTTACAATTAATTGGATTTTGGAACCGTCTGTCTCCAGAATTTTTTGTTTTTTATCAATTTGACGAAATCAGTAGAAAATATTGCACGTAAATGAATGAAGTAAATATATTAATATATATTTATAATAATGAGGAAGTAAATAGAAGACAATTCATGCAAAATATTATCTCTCATCGTAAAAAAAGCTTAATGCTAAAACCAGGCATTCATTCATATATTTGGAGTAAAGGATAAAGAATACAAGTTTCTAAATATTTGATTGAGACGACTGGTGTATGAAAATTGGAGGAAATTGTATGAGTTGGGGGGGTATATGTTGATGTTCCTAATATAAGAGTAGGGACAAGATGTGAATGGGGTTAGCATATGTTGTGTTAGTGGAAAAGACAATGGCCATATAACCCAATGACATGCCCTATGATAAAAGGTTTTTGTTTTATATATTTCATATAAAAAACATGATATGATCAATCGATGACGGAAAGTGGGGAGAGATGGAAAAGCAGTGGAGATCAATGACTTATCTCCGACTAGGAATTCCACCATTTATTTTAAGTGGAACTCATGAATATTTTTTTTATATCAATTTAAACCAATTATTATGATTAATAATCAAATGCATTGTTCATGGGAGCTTATCCAACAAAACATGATAATTATGAAATTTCAGAAATAAAATGATATATGAGTACTTTTTTAAGCAAATCTCATTTTTTCACTAATTTTTGCTTTATTTGATAGCCTTCCCATTCCTTACTATCATCCTCTAATTCCAATTTTCTTTTTCTTTATTACAGCTTGAATTACAACATTATCCAAAACTCGATATTCGAATAAATGAAATTGAGTATTAAACTTTAATTAAGTTCACTTTCTTCATCTTTTTTGCATCAAATCTAAAGTAAATAGGTACCCAAAAAGACAAGAAAAAGTGATGGGAGCGTTGCACTTGCCACAATGTAAACCTCAAAATCTCACCTCAGCTAATTAAAATTGGACAACCATCCATATTCTTCTCATTACAAATGCCCTAATAAGCTCTAAAGGCAAAATTTTTTGTTGGGTTATTTTTGGGGCAGGCAAAGGAAAAAAAAAGAAGGTCCGTTCATATTCTGATATGGATGAAAAGGCCTTAATTTTTCAATCTTGTTCGCACAACATCATCTTCAACTTCGAGCTCAAAATTTAGTTGTTTTACTCATTTAATTTTTTTTAAATAATATTTATAAAAATAACTCAGGTTCAAAAATATTCACTGAAATGACCTAAAATGAATAGTAAAATTGGTTATAGGAAATAGATAGTCAGCACCACTAATTTTTTCTATTAAAAAAATAATTTTTGGAGTTTTGGACACTAGATAGTTGGCAGCCTGGCACCCATGTATTTAAAAAAAAACTTTTTTAGACTGCTGGCACATTGATGGTCGGCACCCTCTTATTTGATTAAAAAAATAATTTTTTTGGGGGTGTGGTGCCGGCCAACAAATGGCCAAAATTACCCAACAAAAAAGATTGAGAATATTGCAACATAACCCCTCCTTGTTTTCCCATCTTTTTTATTTCTCAAGTTTAATTACATATTTTATATTTTAAAACAATATTGAACTACACATCATGTTTTTTAATTATTATTGCATCACTCACATTATTGTTAAATTTAAAAATTAATTTAAAATATGTTGAACTACATATTTTATAAAATTTTTAAAAGATCATGAAAATTGAAATATGATGGGAAAATTCAATCATGAAAATTTTAAATTTTATAAATGTGTAGCTCAATATATTTTAAATTAATTTTTAAATTTAATAATAATGTGAGTGATGCAATAATAATTAAAAAACATAATAAGTAGTTTAATATTGTTTTAAAATATAAAATATGTAATTAAACTTGGGAAATAAAAAAGATAGGAAAACAAGTAGGGGTTATGTTTCAATATTTTTAATCTCTTTTGTTGGGTGATTTTCGCCATTTGTTGGCCGGCACCACACCCCCCAAAAAATTATTTTTTTAATTAGATAGAAGGGTGCCGACCATCAATGTGCCAGCACCTCGGTTTTTTTTTTAAATATGGGTGTTAGTCATCTAGTGTCTAAAACCCTAAAAATTATTTTTTAATAAAAAAATAGTGGTACCGACTATCTAATTTTCATAACTCAATTTTACTATTTATTTGAAGTCATTTGAATAAATATTTTTGAACTATGATTATTTTTATAAATATTAATTTTTGGTTCAAATGGGTAAAATAACCTCAAAATTTACTTTGAATGTGTGAAGAGAAAGAGAGGATGTGATAGAGAACAACAAAGTGTGTTGATGTTTTACTAAAATTGGATAAAGCCAATTTCTCCAAATTTAGGACCAAGTCTTGAATAGGTGTCAAACGTGGAGTGGCGAGTTTTGAACCTTTCTTTTTTCTTTTGGAGAAGAATTATAATAAAATGTCTTACATGTTTCATTGCATGATCATTTTCTTACCACAGAATTGACAAGGGATAGGAGTGGCATATCCACATGTCTATCCCCGTGGTTTAGATGGGGGTGGGGGGCCGGTGCACGTGTCGACCAAGGGAGCAATCTTTAACGTATCACTAGTGATAAAACTATTTAATTTTTTTTAACGTACGTAGAAATTATTGTATGTAACTTAAATCGTTAAAAGAGTTCGTCATTCGAGTTTAATTAACATGTTCTTTTTTAGTTAAAAAACTGGAAAAATGTTTTAATTCTTGTTAAAATAAACTTGAGATATTAAAACTCAGTTATTACAATAAAAAATAGAATTTAATTTTTTTAAACAAGCTAAAATAATTTGTAATACGAATATTTTATACTTGATAATTTTTGTGAGTGTCTAAATCAATCTAGCAATTAACATTGCACGTGAAATATGTTATGATATGCTTCTCTCGAAAATTTAGAGGGCACTGAAAAAATCACCCAACTTATACTATCAATTAAACGGCAAAAGTGCAGCACACCATCTCCAAAATAAATAATTAAAAAAATTAGCTGTTTTAAAGGAATGAAAATTAAAGAAAAGAAGTTATAAATTTAAGATTCGAAGATAATTTGTTATTTGGTGATCACGCATCAAAAGACATTTATTTACTTATTGTTATACTATACATGGACAATAGTGGTGGAAATTATCACAAAGTAATAAAAGATAAAATAAAATCAAGTAAATTTTACGTGAAAAATTCTTATCGGAAAAAATTATGGGTAGAAGAAGAAAAATTTACTAATGTTGAAATACAAAATACAAGATACAAGAGGTTTTTGACTGCACGTTTTAAATGTTAAACAATCATGTTATAATCAATATCTAATAAAAGAAGTATAATCCTATATGGATTTAACTTTTGCGGCAAGATCCGTATCGCGGGGGCTTCAACCCTCGATCCTTTGCCCCCACAGATTCTTAATTTTGACTCTATTTTATTTTTTAAACAAGCGAGTTGCACATTAAACTTTTCAAATAGGATCAAATAGGATTCAGATCACACAATTTTAACACTTATTATAATTTATAGGGAGAAAAAAAGGATAATTAAAGGAATCGTTTATAAAATATGGTTAAAATCAGACCGAAAAAAAAATGGAAGCACTTCATAATTCACATCCAAAATGGTTAAAAAATTATACAAAAGTCATCCATACAAAATTTGATAAAATTAAAGCAATAATGGTAAAACAATATGCTCCAAAAAATTGGTAGAAGATGAAAAGGAAGTCGAGGAGTTGGGTTGGAAGGACAGCATACATGATTGGTCCAGCAAACAGTCCTGCGAGTATGCGGGAATTGGAGATACTTTTGTTTTATTATGCTTATATATGAATATATTATATAAAGGTTAAAATATGGTCTGAATCCCTGTATTCTTTACACATTTGAAATTTAGTCCTTTTACTAATATATATTTTTTAAAATTTAATTCCTCTACTTTTTGAAATTTATAAATTCAGTTCAAATTGTTGACACCCCTATTTTGTTAAATTAGCTAGTGTAACATTTGAAATTTAAAAAAAAAAGAAAAAGAAAAGAAACTCACATAGTCACTATATAACTAATAAAATGGCATTGCAATAGACATTAATTTTAACAATGTTAACAATTAGACTTGCATTTTTGAATATGAAAAGTAGAGAGACTAAATTCTTGAAAATAAAAGTAAAAGAACTAAATTCTAAATGTAAAAAAGTACAGGGACTTAGACTGTATTTTAGCCTTGTATAAATGTTCCCTTTGCAAACAACATCGATGTTGAATGGAGGTGGTGGAGGGTACAAATGAAATGCGTCATCGCCTAATTGGCTAATCTCATCATGCACTCACAACCTTTCTCCCTCTCTACTAATTTTCTAGACCCTATACTATACACTCTAAATCTTAGCATCAAACACTTACTCTTTTTTGGGTTTCTTTTTCTTTTTCATGCTTTTCATTTTAACTTTGTATATATCATGATCTTCTTTCTCAAGCATCTCTCCATTCACCACAGAAAATAGAAGGAAAAAAATAAACAAAGGACAAGAGTAGTGTAATGATTGGTACACTGGATTCCATATTGAGGGGGGGGGGGAGATAGGCAAATGACCTGGGAGATGAGACCCTGAAATGTGTCTAAATTTTATTGGTAATTTGATACCCAAACAGAGAATCTTAGGAGATGAACTTGGTTTATTCAGTAATTTTTTAATGGAGGATATTCGAAAGGGTAGCATTCCTTCAGTCTCAAATCTCAATAAAGATGTTACGGTTGACATTTTTGAAATTAAATTTTAAAAAATATATTTAAAAATTACTTCATTAAAAACTTAACAACTAAGAGTCAAAACGTGATAAATTTAATGGAACGGAAGAAGTACTTCGAATTTAATAAAAAAAAATGTTTTGAAGACTCTTAAAATGCATACATTCTCGAGTATAATTAATTATTAAATCAAAGGTGTAGAGTAATTTGAAAATTATATTTAAAAATGTGTCTACAATTTATAAGGGTAAAATAAAAATAAAATGATAATAGAGTAGTTCAAATGGGGGGCGGGGGAGGGGAGATATAAAGTGATGAAAGGAATAGAGTAAGTAGCAAAATGTGAAAACATAGTTTGAAGAAAGTGATATTCCTTTCACCGAAGCACAAATTATGTGAAGTTTGTTCCAATTAACGGTATGTGCCAAAGAACCTGAATTTTAGAAAATGTCAGAATAAGCATCAAAGCATATGAAAGCATCTTGAAGGGAATTGTTTTTGGCAAGTATTTATTACACTATTCACAACCCAAAATCCCCTCTTTCTCTATTGTTTCAAACACACAAAAACATAAATTTGTACATGTTCGTTTCTTCAAACAAGAATATATTGAAAAACAAAACCCCATTCTCTAAAAAGAAAAACCGAAAGCTCATGTACACATCTTTTTAAGAAGTTCTTGAACTAATGTTCAACAAGTCTTTATTCCTTCCATTCGAAGTTAGAGACATTAAGGATCCCATTTTTTTAATGGTTAATTAAAGGAATTTTCATTAGAAAAGAAAAAAAAATTAACCACCATGATTTGTCACTTATTAGAACCTTTTATTTTCTTAGAAATATAATTATCATATCTATAATTAATGAAGATATCCTCAACACGAGTTTAAAATGTTATTATATGATCTTATAATCTATAAATAAAAATAATAAAAAGAGACACGTGTTAATACCTTTTTTCTTCGATCAAAATTAAAGATGACAATGAAGTGGGGTGAGAGCAAATATTTTCAAGTTCATTATCGTTTCACAATTGGCATGCTTTGCTCTGCCACCTACGTCGCTCCACTATGGTTGTATAATCTTAAAAACCACTACTACTTTAACGGATGTTGGATGCATCCATCCCTATCTCACCCTCCCCTCCCATTTTGATTCAATTTGATATTTTCTACTCATCTTTAATCTTTTCAATCTTTTTAAAGTCAAATAAATATTTTGATGTAATTCTTTAAAAAAAATTATACATATATAAAATGGAGTGGGTCGGGGTAGGGTAAGCAATTATCGTAACATTTTCATACCCACTATTCAAAAAACTACTCTATCCTGCCCTGCATCCACTTTTCAAACAAAAAAATCGGCTCCATTTAAAGTGGATCGATTTAAAATCCATGGAGCAGTTTGAATTTTGCAATCCCTATTCCATGAATATCTCATATGTGTTTGTAAAGTTGTATTTAATCCTAGAATAGTTATATGTATAGAATATGATTCTTTAAATATATATCTTAAAAAAAGGGGTAGAATTTTGATCCGAGGGTGTGTCAACCGGATAAAACAAAGGGTGTGGTAATCATCTCCCTTTTGTTCGTAAAAGGGAAATGGGGACTATTAAGAGCATGGAATTACGCATGCTAGTCTACAACTACAACCTTTGTGGCCTCTCCAACCTTTATATATGCTCACCAAATCACACCCCCAAATTGTCAATCTTTTTCTATTTTGCTTTGTTCATTGAGCAGAGGACATTACCTTTGTTTCTTCTAAAATTAAAAACACAAAAGTGAGAAAAATGGAGGGAGATATGGAAATGAAACCATCCAAGTTCAAGAGAATTTGTGTCTTCTGTGGGAGCAGCCCTGGAAGGAAGAGCAGTTATAAAGAAGCTACTATTGAGCTTGGCAGGGAACTGGTACTTGTCCTGCCTCTGCCCTCTTCTGTTCTGTTTCACCCCTGTTTTGCTCTTGCTTTTATTTATCTTCTTGTTAAACTAGTTCTAAACTTGTGTTCTTGAATTGCCTTTTTTTTTTGTCTCTGCGGTTTACCTAATTTATTTTTTCTTTAAAATCTGTCCTTATTCTGTTTTGGCTCTGTTTTACTCTGTTTTCATGTATTGTTTCGAAGCTTATTTTGCATGTCTTTTCCTTTTAATACTTTCTAGTTTTTTTTTTCAATAAACTTGTTTCCAATGATTACCTTCTAGTGTGATTTTCTGCTTCTCTTCCTGTCTAGATATTCTTGAGGATTTAAAGCTTCATTTCTTCATCAAAACTGTTTGTTCCATTGCTAAATATTTGAACTTGGCCAAGAAATCAAATGATATACTGTTCATTGGTTTTTTAATCAAAGTTGTTAATCTTAAGATTATGAATGAAGGGTTTTGGTAATTTATTTTAGTTTGAAGTAATCTAAAATGTACTATGGTGAAAATACTCGATGAAGCAGAATTTTGTCAGTCGATCCCAAACAACATACTGAAATGTTGAATTACCCCTTTACTCTATTTTTTTTTTCCAAATGAAGGTTTCGAGAAACATTGATCTGGTCTATGGAGGAGGTAGTATTGGATTAATGGGTTTGATTTCTCAAGCAGTTTTCGATGGTGGCCGCCATGTCATTGGGTAGGCATTTCCTCTGTTTTTTGTGTTTTCCATTTTCATTAAAATAAACATATAACTTAAAAATGGATAGATTGAGTTTGTTCTAATATTGTGTTGGGTTGTTGTTCATGATGTTTAATGTCTGCAGAGTGATTCCCAAGACACTTATGCCAAGAGAGGTATGATTGTCTTCCATTTGTATTGTATGTTTTTTGAAGCATTTTATTGAAGTGACCTTCAATAAACAATAATCTCTAGAGGATGAAGAAGAAGAACATTATCTGCTGCTCTTTATTTATTTATCTATTATATATGAAATAGGTATTATTTCTTTTTCTAGTGGTAGCTCCCATGACATGAATTTCTACCTCACTTTTGTTATCTTTTAAACATGGGTTTTCAGACTTTGTCTCTTTTGACACTCATGCAAGATATACAGGTTCCAATTTAGACTTTTTGGTTGGTCCTCAAATTATCTTTTCCCTGGTTTTTTTTTTCTTTTCACATTTCTTGGTCTCCTTTATTTTTAATGAAACATTATCAATGAATTCCATTCCACCTGAGTGTATATGGGTCTTCACCATTTTTTTGTCCCCTCTCCAATGGTGTTAATTTGCCCAACACCAATATTCTCATTCTCTTAGTATCAGGTTTATATGGTGCATGTATTTTCTTTTTCTTTTTTCTTTTTGGGCTGTGAATTGAGTGCTGACTTGCCAAGCAAATTCCTAAGTAATAGTATGATTTTTAGGATAGAGCCCACCACTTGTGCTACTCTAATAATTGCTTTTTCCAGTGAAGAAGGTTTTTTTTTCCTCACACTAAAAGTTGGTATGATGAGAGGGCATCTGGGATTGCTTTGTATTGACTTGGGTGTTGATGGCTAATATTTGCAGATAACTGGAGAAACAGTGGGGGAAGTTAAGGCGGTAGCAGACATGCACCAAAGAAAAGCAGAGATGGCTAGACAATCTGATGCCTTCATTGCCTTACCTGGTTGGTATACTAACCCCCGAGCCCTCCTCCTCAATATCATCATACAACGTGTACATACATAGTTACATGCATACACATATATATATGTATGATTTTCTTTCATGTAAAACTTGTACATGCCTGGTTTCATGTTCATTTCAGGACAGTTGACAATTAAAATGAAGGGGGGTGGATTAGCGAACTGTTTGTTTTAGCTGACCGTCTGTTTTAAGGGTATAGAAAACTGTTTGCAGCTTCAACTACCAGAGTTTGGTCTCACTAGCCCCAAGAAAATGTTATCAAAGAGCTACCCTTCAAGCCCTAATCTCTGACATCACAACCTTCTGTCACTGAAAATTAGGCTGTCCGTATTTTAATTATTGTATATTTATGTCATGTGGAACCGGAAATTATCAGTGTCACTTAGCCTAAAAACTTCACGTGGTGAGAATGCAATGATCCATCTGCAGCAGTAGTCCCCAGCCTGTGGTTTAACAGTACCATCCCTTAACCAGATATTATGAACTAAAAAGAAAAAAAGAAGAGAATAATTGTGAAACTCTTGATTCATCTTTATCAAAATGGTCCATCCTCTATCTTTTGACAGATTACAACGTAATATTGATAGGTTTTGCAGAATTGTGTACCATACCCTTAAGCCCTTAACCAATCTTTGTTTGATAGCTTCTGTTGTTGATGCTGATCCGATCCCTCAATGGGGGGACCTTGGGGACTATGGTCCTTTTTCCCTGGACCACATCCGGCTCACTCCCATGCTTTTCAAGGCCTTGCTCCTGGCTCTCAATCGTAAAAGGAAAAAGGCCCTTTTGCCATACAAATTACATCTTCAACTTTTAGGGACTCCATTTCTCATTTTACCCAAACTTGCAAATATATTGGGTAACTGGGCCTATATATAAACGGAACCTAAGAGTATTGGACTTAAATCAATTAGCTCTATGTGGTATTAGGCTAACATGAAAACCCATTAATTTACAATCAATGTTTTTTTCATGAAGGTGGCTATGGAACTCTTGAAGAACTTCTGGAAGTCATAACCTGGGCCCAACTTGGAATCCACGATAAACCGGTATTTTTTCCTTTTATTTAATTTTCGAAAAAATCATGTTATTAGCTTAAAAAATATATATTAAAATAATTTATTTGTTGAAAATGAAGGTGGGATTGTTGAATGTGGATGGATACTACAATTCGTTGTTGTCATTTATTGACAAAGCAGTGGAAGAAGGTTTCATCAGTCCCAATGCTCGCCATATCATAGTGTCGGCTCCCACTGCAAAAGAATTGGTCGAAAACATGGAGGTGCTACATTTTTTTCCTCCTATCAATTTTCCATTTATTTAGCAAAAAAGAGAGACCTTTTTAGAGTCAATTTTGATGGGAAACTCGAAAATCCTAATCGTCCTTTTGTTTGGCGTAAAATTAGGAGTATGAACCACAGCATGAAAGAGTTGCTTCGAAGCTAAATTGGGAGATGGAACAGTTAAGCTATCCAGCAAAATGTGAAATCTCTAGGTGAATTGAGAGATCCGAGGCATTGGCAAAAAGAAAACAGAAAGAAATGCAGATTTCATGGGAACTAATTTTAGGAGATGAAAATTCTTCCTGATAGGTATTGTTAATTAATTTACTCATTTTCTGATAAAACTATATACTACCCCCCCCCCATTAACCTTTTCTATCTTTTTGAAGTTGAATTTTGATTATGTAATGCTCAACCTTTTGTGGCAAAGTTGCTGTGAAATGAAAAAGAAAATTGTCCCATGGTTTGGAATTATGTTGTATAAAGTGCTTCTTCTTGTTTAATTTTATGGATTTTCCATTTTTTTTTCTAGAATATTGTTGACAATAAATTCAATGTGGGAAGCAACAATATTTAAGCCCCATCTCAATGATAAGGGAAAATATCAAATTCTTATAAATAAATAAGAATCAGAAAACAACCAAATAATTGAATAAGAGTTGGAATAAATTAAAATTTGAACTTTAAAATTTATCCCCTATACTTGATTTTAAATTTCAACACTCTCATCAATTGAATTTAAAGACAAAATATGAATTATATAATTATGGACTCATATTTTAAATAATATAAATCATCCTAAAAAAGCATGATTGCTTTATTAGCACAATTTTGATTTAGTCAAATTTTATTTATCCAATTTTGGAACAGCTACAAAGATTTTTTTTTAAAAATGTTATCATTTCAAATTTTATATAAATTATTTTATAAAATGATTGTAATTGTAAAAAAAAATAAAAAAATCCTATCCATTCTATTTCTTTTCCATGAAGCCTAATTCTTTCCATTATTTAATTAAATAAAGATTATTATTTTATTATTTTATTAATTTCAATTATAAAAAATAAATAAATAATCATTTACTTTATTTTCTTTTTCTTCATTACTTAAGAGAGTTGGAGCGTTGTTGTTTCTATAATTTCTTGAATAATTTCACAATTTGGTCGATTTCTGGAAGATATAAATAGTCTAACACATAATTCACTCATTATTACTATAATGCATGTGATTTCATGCAAACATTATTAAAAAAAATTATAACAAAATCATTTACTTTTTCTCTATTTCCCCATTGATAATTTTCATTTCTATAAATGACTCACATGAAACCCACCAAGTCTACATGAATCCAAAAAGAAAATTGAGAATGGGTCAATATTATTGAAACCTTGAAACTTTTTTTCCTTATCGACCTGCCTGTATTTAGGCATATTTCCACTTCGTTTTTTTAAACTAAAACCAAAAATATTAAACTTGACTACCCACAATTTCAATATATATATATGTATTTATTTAAAAGTAAAGTAATAAAGATGAGCTGCACATAGAGATTGAAGATTAATATTTTATGGGAGAATTTTGATATAAAAATTGAAAGATTTTTCTATTTTTGTTAGGTGATATAAAACAATAGCACCCATAAATTTGCTTAAATATATCCTTCTTTGCTTATGTGGTTTCCACTTCATTTATTTGTGTATCGTTATTTTTCTGCCTGTCAGAGTCGACCAGTCAAAATCGTCTTAGTGGATTTGATATTGAAAAAGGTTTGGCTTAATATTTTGGGTTTTATTATTTGGATTTTGACCAAGGGATGATTAAGTGGAAAAATGTTTAACATTTTGTTAGCTGTTTAATGGGTTTTTTTTTCCCAAGTAAGTATAATGACCGGCCTTATTAGCAAATATATATAATGATTGTTATATATAGGCATTTGCACACGGGTGTGTGAGATTTAATTTGGGCAAGCATTTGCACACGGGTGTGTGAGATTTAATTTGGTTGAGTCGAGTCAAATTGAGTAAAAAAATTTTGAATTAGTTGAGTTGATAAATCTTATTTTAACAACCAAATTGAATTTGAAATCTTTTTGAATAAAATCGAATCAAGTAAAAAAATTTCAAGTTAAGTCAAGTTGAGTTAATGAATCCTATTATGCTGCGTTTACATGGATCGATTATTTAACTAGTAGACGAAGTACAAGATTATTTAACTACATAAATAATATAATGGTTTTGTCTTTTAACTTAATGGGTAAATATTGATAAAAATGACGTAGTTTTGTGTTTTAACTTAATGGTTTTGATTTTTAACTTTAGAAATGGTAAGCATTTATCAAACTTTGTAGTTTTGTCTAGAGGTGATCATGGGTTGGCTACTCGGCCCGGCCCGACGGCCCGCCCAAAAAATGAGAGGGTTCGGGTAAAAATATAAGCTCGAAATATGGGTTTGGGCAAAAAAAGAGGCCCATTTAGAAAAAGGGCCGGGCCTCGGGTAAAACTTTTTTGGCCCAGGCCTGGCCCGACCCGGCCTGAATTATATATTAAATATATATTTTTAGTTTTAATCAAATATACTTTTTAACTTTCATGTTTCACTTTTGTCATCAGATCATACCCTCCCTTTTTTCCCAATTCCAAAATCAAACTTCAAAATCCCTAAGCCCTAACTCACCACCTCCATCAATCCACCTCCACCCAAATCCAGAATCAAGATTCAAAATCCCAAATTCCAGAATCTAGTAGCTAGCCCTGGTATTTCATCAATAGGAATTTACGTAAGTCTGATATTTATTTCTTTTTCTTCTTCTTTTTTTTTAGTTCATCTTGCCTAATAGCGAAAAGGACCAGTAGCTAGCCAACCCTTTTCTTCCGTTCTATTGCATAAGTGCATGTATGTATGTATATATGTATTATGATAACATTCCATAATATTCTTCTATTTTGCTATAATAACATAGAGTTGCAGATAGGGCTGATACGGGTATGGTACTTGTTATTAGTAGACAAGAATGATGTTTTAGAAGATTTTTGTATTGCCTGTATCTGTTATATTACAGAATATTTGCGGAAAACATACATAGATTAGCAAATTAGTTTGAATTGCATATTAATGTAATTAAGCAAAAAGTAATATTAGCTTTAAATTTATATTGTGTGAATCAGTTTTGGTAATAGACCCACCACTCAAATTCCTATTTCTAACTTTCATTTGTAGATTTATATATCAAATCGGATCATTGCTACATTTTTTGCTCTCTTATCATCATAACTTAAGTTGTTTCTATTTTTACAAGTCATTTTCTTCTTGTTTCATGGGTTAAGCTTTTTGTTGTAATATGGCCACTTGGAGTAAACTCTAGTCATCCCCCCTCCCAAAAAAAAAAACAATAAATTCCTATTGTCTGTAGATCAAAATGGGCTCTAATAAGGTTTAGGTAAATATTAATTCATGTGTGAAGATTCTGGTATTTCTTTCTTTTTTCTTGTTCTTCTTTTTTTAGTTCGTTTTTGTAATTATTATTTGTTTGGATTATAGAAAAAAAAGAAATGTGAGCTTCCGACGGGATTGGATCGGGGTTTTTAGTGTCTCTTCGGTAATATTTTCGTTTTTTATTTATATTTTTCTCTTTTTACTAATTTAAGTACTGTTTTTTTTATTTATAGAAAATGATAATATAATTTTTTTTTTGGTTTTAATGCTATAATATAGTTTATTGAAGTAGCTGAAAAGGGCTAAACTAATTTCAACACAAAAATAAGTTTATTTTTAGCAGGAAAGATCTATAAGCCCAAGTTAGTTTATTTATTTTCCCTGTTCCACAATTATGTCTATATATGTTTTGTCTGCATATACGTAGCCAGTTGTCTCATTACTCTTACTGTTGTATATGCATGTTTATGCTGTTTTCTATATATAGGTTCTAGCTGTTTTACACATTACTACAAGTTCTTCTGGGTAGGGGTGTAAGAGCTTTTATTTTGTACCCTGTTTTATACCCAATTAATACATCTCCAAGTAGGGTGTTCCTTTTAGGCTGATAAATGCGGCCTCCTTTGTAAAGTGAAAGTTCCAATGCATAGTATATATATTGCGTTAGGTAGCTAAGTTTGTTGTGCTCAAATTAAATTATTTTGATGATCCACATCAAGTTGTAATAAACTCAGTATACCACCTGTACCAGTTTAAAAATTTATTATTGATGATTCATATCTATACAATAATTTTCTTAATGACTTTGTTTTGGTCAAGTTTAATTAATTGAAAGTTGAAACCACTTGTCCACTTCAGTGTGACTAATGCATTGATAATTATCTGTAACTAGATAAGATGTAAAATATTTCAGTCTATTTAATTTTATATTTTTATTTAAAATTTTGATACTATAATATGTAGTTTTATGAAGCCATAAAATTATAGTGCTAAACCTGCAACTTGTTGTAAAGCATCCATGTTACTACTCACTCCGAGTTTGGATAACATTGATAGCATATGTGTATACTACTTTTACGATGCTCCATCCTATACTGTTATCATTGGTTAGTCCATGTGAACTTGTTTTGATTCTCCATACCTAACCCAATTCTTCGCATCTTCTAGGTTCTTACAAAACAACAATCTAACCGACCGCATACCCTATATTTATATGTTTGTCTTTTCTATATATATGTAAATGTGTTAGAATCTGACGCACATTTTCTCCATTTTTCTCTGTCTTTCTTGTGTTATGCCAATCATGCATTATATACAATTGATTTTAAGTTAGGCTAACATTTTATGATAGTAAATAATAATATGGAATAATTCATATATTATATACAATTGTTGAACAATTATATAATCTTTTGGTTTATTTGGATTTCAGGACTAGAGTTTTTATGACTATGACTATGACTATGGCTAGTTTGAACACTCCTATACTTGTGGACGATGGGTTTAATGAGTATGAAAGTGCTCTCAAACGTCAAAAGTCTACCACTTCAAATGTGTGGGATGAAATGACAAAGCTTGAATGCGAGAACAAAAATGAATTGAAGGCACAATCTAATCACTGTAAGACTATTTTCTCTGCTAAATCTTCTAATGGAACCTCTCATTTAAGACGTCATCTAAATAGCTGTTTGAAAAAAGTTAATAAGGATATCATTCAATACACTATAGCTACTCAACCATCATTCATCTAAATAGCTGTTAACAAGTTTGATGCTGATGAGTGTCATCAAGCTATTTTTACTTTTCTTGTGTGTGACAAGCATTCATTTAGGACAGTTGAAGAACCGGGATTTAGATACATGATGAGAATTGCTAGTCCTAATTTTAAGAATATAAGTAGACATACAGCTGCTAGGGATGTCCTAATGTATTATGCAAAAGAGAGAGATCGTGTTAAAGAAGAGTTAGCTAAAGCACCTGGTTTAATTTGTCTAACTTTCGATAATTGGAACTCGGAGCATACTAATGATGAATATATTTGCATTACTGCTCATTGGGTTGACAAAGATTGGAAGCTACAAAAGAGAATCATAAGATTTAGAGCTTTATTTCCTCCGTATGATGGTTTGAACATAGCGGATGAACTTGTTTTATGTTTATCTCAATGGGGTATAGATAAGAAAATTTTTAGCATCACTTTGGATAATGCTTCTTATAATGATTTTATGGTTTCTTGTCTTAAAAATCGTTTTTGTGCAAACCGAGCTATTTTGTGTGATGGTGCTTTTTTTCAAGTTAGATGTTGCGCATATATATTGAATCTTATAGTTAGAGCTGGTTTAGAACTTGCTAATGATGTTGTTGGTAAGATTCGAAATGGAATTAAGTACATAAAAAAGTCGGGAATTCGTTGGAAAAGATTTTATGATGTGGTCGACAAAAGTTTTCATTTGAATGTGACCAAAAAGTTACGTCAAGATGTGTGTGTGAGATGGAATTCTACTTATTTGATGCTTGAATCTTTTCTTTACTATAAAGATGTGCTAGATTATTGGGGCCAACGGGATAAAGATTATCAAATATTTGCACTTTCTAACGAGGAGTGGAGAAATGTTGCTATTCTTTGCAAATTTTTGAAAGTTTTTTATGATGTGACTTGTGTTTTCTTTGGTTCTGATTATCCAACGGCTAATCTTTATTTTAGTGGGGTTTGGAAGGTTCACAAGGTCTTGCTTGATAGAGTTAAAGGTCCTTATTCGTTTTTAACTCCAATGATTAAGCAAATGCAAGAGAAATTTAATAAATATTGGGCTGAGTATTCGTTGATATTGTCATGTGCTGCAATTTTACATCTTCGTTACAAGTTGAATTATGTGCAGTAATGCTTTACTACAATATATGGTGTTCATGCTTCAGATTTTGTTGAAACCATTCTTAGCAATCTTAGACTCTTGTTTGACGAGTATGTTAAGAAATTCAAATCCACGTCTTCCTCTTTGGCTGGGAGTTCTAATGTTTCAGATAAAAATCCTATTGATTCTAATTTGGATGAACACAATGTTAATAGTGCTGATTTTGGGGGAGATTTTGATGGAAGTGATGATTATAAATGGTATTTAAATGAATCTAGCACTAGGAGTGAAAAGTCATAGTTGGACATTTATTTGGAAGAACCGGAGCTTGAGTTGAATAGTTAAATAGATGTTTTCGATTATTGGAGCAAAAGTTCAGTTCGATACAATGAGCTTTCATTATTGGCTTGTGATCTTTTGGCAATTCCAATATCGACTGTAGCTTCCGAATCGGCTTTTAGCATGGGTAAGAAAGTTATCACACCTTTGAGGGGTTCACTTAAGCCAAAAACGGTTCAAGCTGTTGTTTGCTTGGATGATTGGATGCGAGCTAAGAGATTTTCAACAAGAAATTATTATTCTCGTTTTATTGTTGTGATTTTATATTATTTTTTTATGAATTTGATTATCTAATTATTTATTCTTATTTCATGTTAGAAATTGATTGCAAGAATGATGATGACAATGAGGGTGATGAGGACGATGAGGATGATGTTTCTTCGATTGCTTTTTAGGTTACTTTCCTTTCTAATTGTTGAAAATTTAATTTAGCTTACAATTTATAGTTTGTTTTAAAATTAAATATGTTGATTGGTTAATGTATCGATATTCTGGTTGGTTGATTATATTTTGCAGGTTTTTGATGTTATTTTGGTGTTGTAAAATTTAATATGGGCCGGGCTAGGCCAGGTTCGGGCTTAGCAATTTTCTTTTGGGCCGGGCATGGACAAATTTTTAGGCTCATATTTCGGATCGGGCCAGGCCCGACCCATGATCACATCTAGTTTTGTCATTTGTTATTCAGATTTTTGGATAACTCGAATTGTATAATTTATATTCGAGTTAAACCGAAAAATTTAATTTTTTATTCGAGTTGATTTGAATGACTCAAACTATTTAATTTAAAATTTAAAATTTTTATCGAATCTTTCGAATCGAATTGAATTTTACTCATTCTAAAATCTAAGTTGCATTTGTTAGTGATTTAGAATAGTGATTAATAAGGATAAAAGAAGAGGTCTCTTTCATATATATCATTACACGTAAACGTGTATTCAAAATAATATTTGGAGATAGACAATCATACATCATTGAGAATAATAGTAAATTTCTTTTCCTTATTCAGTAACAAAAAAATGATAATAACAGAATAACGAGCATTGATCTGATTCCTTTTGGATTTGTTAAGCGAGGGACCCAACCCTTTTGAATATTTTGAGATTGTCCATTGTTGAAGCAAATCCAGTCAAGGCTTTTCTTGCATTATTTCAGATTTGCTCCAAAGTTTGGCTAAAACCCATTACTATAGCAAAGAGCTTGCTGCTATATCTTCATTTTCGACGTATTTACATGCAAAGTCAACCTTTCCTTTCTCTCTCTACTCAGAATTTATTTCACTTATAATATAAATACCCTTCGCATATATTCCTCTTATAAACTCAATCTTCCATCTCCCTAGTATATATACCTCCCTCGTCGACATCTCTACGCGCATATTTCTAGCCATTGACAACACTTTCTTGTTGAATCCATTTAAAAAAAGAACCCATTTTCTTTTGCTTCATTTGCTGAAGAAGAAAAGGCTCCCTCTCTTTGTAATTAACACATTCTCAGTGGGTTTACTTTCTTTCTCGTCAAGGTAATGTATCTTTGTTGTATTATATATGTTATTCGGATTTAAATGGAAATAGATTAAAATATGAATATATATGCTTTATTTTTAATTTATTCATATATGTAAAAGATGATATTTTTATATCAATATTTAATATGAATATGTACTTAAAAGAAATTAAGATAATTTCTCTTATTTATATGATTCTTATATTAAACTTAGTTGGACAAGTAAATATTTATCTAGGAAATTGACAAATACAAGTAAAAACTTAAATGTATTTGTCTTTATTGTACATTTGCTTGAATCTCTTTGGGACATCTAATTAAGTTTCAGTGTTTAAATGGTTTTAGAGAGAGGAAAAATAAATGTTGCGCGGAAGCGTGTGAAAGAGTAAAATTATTGTACTGAAAAATCACACTAAGTTCAATTCCCAGGAAAGAGAGGTGGATCACGAGGATCGCTTACATACCAGATCTTTCCTAGCCAGAATATCCCTCTATCGTAATTTAATAGCACAATAAATCACTACAATGACACTTGCAAAATATGCAGAACAAAAATAAAGAACACTAGAATTTTAACGAGGTTCAGCAAATTTTGCCTACGTCCTCGGGCACTACCAAATATATTTCACTCCAAAAATACAAGTGAAAGTTTACAAATAGGGAGAGAGAACAATTGCCTTAAGTAGAGAATGGCAAGTGTGGGATGAAGAAAGTAAGAAATGGTTAGGCCTATTTATAGTTGAGGTTCAAGGATCAACTTGCAATGTCCCTATACAATTAGGGACCAAAATTGCAATTATCCCATGCCAACTTTTAACCCAACTTGCCAACCAATTTTACTTTCTACTTTCGGTGCCCACCCTTTTTGACTTTTCAAACAATGGGTGGGTTCCAATAATCTCCACCTTGAAGATTTGATTAGGATAATCTTATCTTCACACAATTCTTTCTGCCTTTGACAACAATACTTGATAGTGCCTTCTTCAACTGTTAAACTTGCAGGATATTAATCAAGTTCAAACAATGTTCGAACTTGGTTGATGTTACCACCTTGGTCATCATATCTGCGGGATTATCTGCAGTCTTGATCTTCTGAAGACAAATTTTCCCCTCTTCAATAATTTCCCGCACAAAATGGAATCGTACGTCGATATGTTTTGTACGTGCATGATAGACTTGATTCTTTGCTAAATGAATAGCACTTTGACTATCACAATACACGTTAATATGCTCCTGAACCAACCCCAAGGTTTTAGCCATACCTTGTAACCAAATAGCCTCCTTTACAGCCTCTGTTACAGCCATGTACTCGGCTTCTGTGGTTGACAATGCAACTGTAGACTGTAGTGTAGACTTCCAACTTATTGGTCCTCCAGCAAGTGTAAACACATAACCGGTGGTTGATCTTCGCTTGTCCAAATCACCGGCATAGTCAGAATCAACGTACCCAATAACACCTTTACCAAGTGTATTATCCTGCTTGAACAGTAATCCAACATCCACGGTCTTCTGAATATACCGTAGAATCCATTTCACAGCTTGCCAATGTCCTTTTCCAGGATTATGCATATACCTGCTCACTATACTAACTGCCTGTGAAATGTCGGGTCTTGTACACACCATTGCATACATCAAGCTACCCACTGCATTAGAATACGGAACTTGCAACATGTATTCTCGTTCCGTATTCGTCGAAGGAGATAGTTGTGCAGAAAGCTTGAAATGAGAAGCCAACGGGGTACTTACAGGTTTGGTCTGCTCGTTCATGCCAAACTGCTGTAGTACTTTCTTCAAATACTGCTTCTGAGACAAGCTAACTCTGCCATGAGCTCTATCTCTACATATTTCCATGCCGAGAATCTTTTTAGCTTCTCCTAGATCTTTCATCTCAAACTCGAGATTGAGTTGAGTCTTCAATCTTTCAATCTCAACTTTGCTCTTAGATGCTGTTAGCATATCATCAACATATAAGAGCAAGTATATGAAAGTTCCTTCTTGTAGCTTCTGAAAATACACGCAATGATCAAATTTACTTCTTGTGTACCTTTGCCCTTTCATGAACTGATCAAATCGCTTGTACCACTGCCTCGGAGATTGCTTCAATCCATAAAGCGACTTTGTCAGTTTGCAAACCCAATTTTCTTTTCCAGCAACCTTGAATCCATCTGGCTGAGTCATATAGATTTCCTCTTCCAAATCACCGTGTAAAAACGCGGTCTTCACATCAAGCTGAACTAGTTCAAGATCATATTGCGCAACCAAGGCTAGCAAAATCCGAATAGACGAATGCTTCACAACTGGAGAAAACACTTCATTGTAGTCTATTCCTTCTTTCTGAGCGTAACCCTTTGCTACCAATCTAGCCTTGTATCGAATTTCATTTTTACCAGGAAATCCTTCCTTCTTCTCATATACCCATTTGCATCCAATTGCCTTCTTTCCCTTGGGCAGTCTCACCAACTCCCAAGTCCTATTTTTATGAAGAGACTGCATTTCTTCATTCATAGCTTGCTTCCACTTTACACCATCAGAGTTACTTATTGCTTCTGTGTAAGTGGAAGGAACATCATCATCTGCAATTGGAAGTGCATAGGCCACCATATCGTCAAAGCGAGCAGGCTTACGAATCTCTCTTCTTGGCCTCCTATATGCAATTGAATCTTGTTGCTGTAGAAGTTCTTGGGTCGAAACTTCTTCATCATTTGTTCTTTCAATATTAGCTGGATCATCATTAACCTTTTCAAACTCCACCTGCTGCAAAGTACTGCTGGTTTTGTCATCCTTTTGTGAATCCTCGTTCTTCATCATGGTTGATTCATCAAAAGTTACATCTCTACTGAAAACAATCTTCCTTGTATCAGGACACCAGAGACGGTATCCTTTTACACCACCAGTTATACCCATGAATAATGCTTTCTTTGCTCTTAGGTCTAACTTAGATTCTTTTACATGATAATATGCAGTGGAACCAAAAACATGTAAAGAATCATAATCAGTAGCAGGTTTACCAGTCCACATCTCCATAGGAGTTTTTCCATTTATTGCAGCTGATGGCAATCGGTTAATTAGATGGCACGCATATGTAACTGCCTCAGCCCAAAATTCCTTGCCCAATCCAGCATTGGACAACATACATCGAACTTTCTCCAGTATAGTCCGATTCATGCGTTCTGCCACCCCATTCTGCTGTGGTGTATCTCGAACAGTGAAGTGTCGCACAATGCCCTCATCTTGACATACTTGTAGAAATGGATCATTTTTGTACTCAGTACCATTATCTGATCGAAGTCGTTTGACCTTTCGACCTGTCTGAGTCTCCACCATCTTCTTCCACTTCAGAAATGCATCCAAAACTTCATTTTTTCTTTTCATTAGATACACCCATACTTTTCTTGAATAATCATCAAGAAAAGTGACAAAATAGTGCATACCTCCCAAAGAAGCCACTTTGGTAGGTCCCCACACATCACTGTGAACATAGTCCAGAATTCCTTTCGTATTGTGAATTGCTGAACCAAATTTTACCCTCGTCTGCTTGCCCAGAACACAATGTTCACAGAATTCCAATTTGCAAGAATTTGCACCTTTCAACAAGCCTTGCTTCGCCAAAGTCTGCAAAGCTTTTTCACCAGCATGTCCCAATCGCCTATGCCATAACCTGGTAGCCCCTGAATCTGCATCTTTCGCAGAAGCTGTTGATGTTGATCCAATAACTGTACTTCCATTTAAATAGTACAAGTTATTTCTTCTAGTGCCTTTCATCACCGTCAATACCCCAGCTACTACCTTTAGTAATCCATCTCTCAAAGTGATTGTGAGCCCTTTAGATTCTAGGGCCCCTAATGAGATGAGATTTTTCTTCAAGCCGGGTACATAGCGAACATCTGTCAGAACTTGGATTGAGCCGTCATGGTTCTTCAATTTGATTGTACCTACACCCATTGTCTTACAGGCACTATCATTGCCCATAAAAACAACTCCACCTTCTAGTTCTTCAAGACTAGAAAACCAGTCCTTATTAGGACACATATGGTAAGTACATCCCGAATCCAATATCCACTCATCCGTTTGACATGCCATTGCCATGCCAACCAAGCTAAAGTCTGACTCCTCATCATGCTCCGCTACACATGCATTAGAAATAGACTTGCCCTTTTGTAACTTAGGACAATTCTTTTTCCAATGCCCTTTCTCACGACAAAAGGCACATTCATCTTTGGCGGGTCTCCCTTTGGACTTACCCCTTCTACCAGGTTTGCTGCTGTGTGAACGACCTCTTACTGTTAAGACTTCTGCAGTTGTATCTCTGTGATCTCTTTTATCTTTCTTTCGAGTCTCAGATCTATACAACGCACTACAGACTGCATCAAATGTGATTGAATCTTTCCCATGAAGCAATGTGGTGGTAAGATGATCATATTCATCAGGAAGGGAATTCAACAACAATAATGCCTTGTCTTCATCTTCAAATTTCTCATCCAAATTTAGCAAGTCTGCTAAAATTTTATTGAATGAGTTCACATGGTCATTCATCGACATACCGGGTGCATACGTGAACCGAAAAAGTTTCTTTTTCATATAAAGCCTATTTTCAAGACTTTTCGTTAGAAACTTTTCTTCCAATGTATCCCACAGCTTCTTCGCTGATGTCTCCCTCATGACGGAGTACTTCTGCTCTTTGGCCAAACATAGGCGGATTGTACCACACGCCTGTCTATTGATCTTGGCCCACTCCTTGTCATCCATCTTGTCAGGTTTTTCTTCAAGGGCTATATCCAGCTCTTGCTGACATAAGACATCCAGGATCTCACACTGCCACATACCAAAATTATTGGTACCGTCAAATTTCTCTACTTCAAATTTTGCATTTGTCACAGTAGTCCTTGCTGATGACGATGCTGCTGCCATTTTTCTCCTCAATCCCAACTACTGTATACGTGAACAGTACTGTATACGTGAATAGTGCCGTATATGTGAATAGTGCCATAAACGGTCGTATTCCCCAAGTACGAACCTGGCTCTGGTACCAATTGTTGCGCGGAAGCGTGTGAAAGAGTAAAATTATTGTACTGAAAAATCACACTAAGTTCAATTCCCAGGAAAGAGAGGTGGATCACGAGGATCGCTTACATACCAGATCTTTCCTAGCCAGAATATCCCTCTATCGTAATTTAATAGCACAATAAATCACTACAATGACACTTGCAAAATATGCAGAACAAAAATAAAGAACACTAGAATTTTAACGAGGTTCAGCAAATTTTGCCTACGTCCTCGGGCACTACCAAATATATTTCACTCCAAAAATACAAGTGAAAGTTTACAAATAGGGAGAGAGAACAATTGCCTTAAGTAGAGAATGGCAAGTGTGGGATGAAGAAAGTAAGAAATGGTTAGGCCTATTTATAGTTGAGGTTCAAGGATCAACTTGCAATGTCCCTATACAATTAGGGACCAAAATTGCAATTATCCCATGCCAACTTTTAACCCAACTTGCCAACCAATTTTACTTTCTACTTTCGGTGCCCACCCTTTTTGACTTTTCAAACAATGGGTGGGTTCCAATAATAAATAATAAAAGTCATGTGGGAGTATGTGGGCAGTGCCAAAAACGCAGGGGTAGCCCTTTTCTACGCCATTAAAACTGGCTTGTTTTAAGTATGAGACAAAGAGAAGTGTAGTGAAGGTAACGCTTCAAATTAACAATATATTGTTAATTAACTTTATTAATCTAAACGTTTTGCTCCATGTGACCTTTGCTGCATTTCTCATGGGCTACTTCACCTTCACTTTTTTCTCCCTTTATATATATACAATAGCGCAGGACCCATTACTCTACGTCACCACCTTCTTCAACACCCTCACCTTGTCTCCTCCATTTCTTAGATCTTCAGACTTGAATTCTTCAAAGCATTTTCGACGAATTATCGAGATATAGAGATATGGACTTTGAAGTTTTGGTCAGTGTCAAGCTTAATGCAGTGTTAATGTTGATCGTGTTAGTGTTTTGTACTTTGTTTTTTACTGATAAATATTTTATTTTTATTTTTTATTTTTGTAGGTATAGTTCTCTGGGAATCTGAATTTGTGAAATGAGATTTGCCCGGAATCCAAATAATAGAAGTGGGGATTACTTGGAAGGGATGCTTAGTGATTATGTTGGAGGGAAGGCCAAGGTTAAAGCTACTAAAACTGGCTGTACTTGGCTTGTGACAGCTCTCACTTGCCTGCAACTTGCCTTTGCAGTTTATGCAACGATCCTTTTGTATTACATGAGTCCATCGGTGGAGTTAAGAACCAAACCAGAGTTTACTTGGGCGACAAGAATAGCAAGAAACATGAAACAGTTCATCATCCCACCACATGTTCATGGTCGCTACCAAGAGGCTGCTTCTTTAATCACAGCTGAAATCTTCTCTCCAATTACCCCATCACAAGTTTGTGAGCATGAGAGGATCGATTTCGTGCAGAAGAAGTCCAGCGATGTTCAAATGATCAAGTTGAAGAGAGAGTTATATGATGAGATATTGGATTTTCAAAGCAAGACCATCGGTACAGAGACTCTGTCCGAGTTAATGGCAATGAAATCCCAATGGGATATGCGCGGTCCCAACCGACCCAAAGTGACAGTGCTCTTGAACCATTTCAAGAGAAAAACACTTTGTTCTCAGCTCGATTCTTTGCTTCAGCAGTCGCTTCCTTTCCATCAGGTTTGGGTGCTTTCCTTCGGGAGTCCAAACGAACACTCTCTAAAGAGAATCGTAGAGAGCTACAATGATTCAAGGATCAGCTTCATTAGTTCAAGCTATGATTTCAAGTACTATGGCAGGTTTCAAATGGCTTTACAAACAGAAGCTGATCTCGTGTATATCGTGGACGATGACATGATTCCAGGAAAGAAAATGCTACAGATTCTATCTCATGTAGCAGGAATTGAAAAGTATAAGAACTCTGCTTTGGGTAGCATTGGAAGGATCTTGCCTTTCAGACAGAAGGATTTTACGTTCCCGAGCTATAGGAAGTTCCGATCGAAGGAGGCAGGGCTTTACTTGCCTGACCCTGCCTATGATATTACTGTCCAGAAAATTGTGCAGGTGGATTTTCTTTCCAGCTCTTGGTTTTTATCTGCTGAGCTTGTCAAGGCACTCTTCATTGAGACACCTTCCACATTCATGACTGGTGAAGATCTTCATCTTAGGTACGTTTACCATCTGCTTGTTTTGATTGGTAATATATTTTCATGGTTTAGTCACCTGTTGAATAATATATAAACAATATATTCATCTAGTGGTGATCAAGACTAATGTTTCATTGCTGAGTATGATTTAATTATATTTTGAGGAAACTGATTATATCAAAGGGGTCTCTACATTTTGAGTTAGAATAAGAGGGATCGATGCAATAGAAAGTTGACCATGCAACTAATTGTTGAGGGCATTTAAAGTTGACTCAAAAAGCATTTGAGAAACTAATTCTTTACTGAATTGATCAACTTCTTTCTGAATATTCTAATCTCTTTGAGGGAAATGATGGATATTTTATTATTAGTTCCAGTTAAGGATGGATACTCTGTATCCTGTTTCCACTACTGAAAATATTAGAGTCCGGGTTCTATAGTACTAATCTTGCATGTTACTCCTACCTATTACCCTTTTCGAGTTTATCACGTGATGAGCTCTTATGCCTTCACTTACACGTGACGGGGCATGTTAAAGTGGCGCTATCCTGCAGTGGTTAAATCTTCAATTGACTGTGGTTGCACACTTAAATGGATATCTGATTTTTGATTCTAAGTTCTACTGTCGTTATGATGTGCAGCTATCAGCTTCAGAAGTATAGAAATGCAGGCTCATTTGTTCTTCCCGTTGACCTGACCGACAAAGAAACATGGGGTGATAGCGAACACAGACTTGCCTATGTATCAGAAACTACTGTGATCTTCAAGGACATAGTTCAAGTCCGAGATGACCAGTGGTGGAGGGCGCTAAGTACCGGTTATGTAACTCAGTGGGCTGCAATGTACCCTCAAAAGATTGATGCTCTCTTTTATGCTCACAGTGTTGATGAGGTCAAGGCACTTGCACCGCTACTCGAAAAGTTCAGGTCTTCTGTTGGTAAGAAGGCTTACATTGTAGTTTCTGGAGGCAATTTCTGCCCTTGTGAAGATGCTGCAGCAGCTCTAAACTGGCCAAAGTCAGTTTGCAAAGAGCGAAGATTTAAGATTTTCGATTTGCAAGTAGGGGCACTTTCAAGAGCATCGAACTCCGAGGTCCCGGTTCTGCAAGCAGTATACTCTAGTTTGAAAGGATTGATCAAAATTCATAACCCCAGTGTGATTATCACGGTGACAGACATTGATCCCAATGTCAAAAAAGCTTTGAAGATGGCATCCGAGACGAATGTAAATGGTACTGCACTCGTACTTTTACCGAGGTCTTCAGTCTCAAAGGTTCTATGGATGGCAGATCTAAGATCAACTGCATTACAAAGTAAGAATGCCAACACTCTCTTCTTTACACCTAATATCTGTATATAAATAACTGACTATCTAGAGGTAAACAATTAACGCGAGTAAAAATGAACGGTAGAAGATTACATAATCAAAACCTTTGTATTGTAGATTGGAACCGGATGCGGATCTCCGTCAATATAATTACTCAAAGCCGTGCACCTTCCTTAACAAGGCTTCTTAAGTCTCTGAGTGATGCATACTATACTGGAGATGAGATCCCTGTCAGCTTCAATATGGACAGTAAGGTGGATGAAGCAACTATTAAGCTTGTTGATTCATTTGAATGGCTTCATGGCCCTAAAACCCTCAGAAGGAGAATCATTCAGGGAGGGCTGATTCGAGCAGTTAGTGAGAGTTGGTATCCAACATCAGATGATGACTTTGGGTTACTACTTGAGGACGATATCGAAGTCTCTCCTTACTACTATCTATGGATTAAATATGCTCTCTTAGCCTACCACTATGACCCTCAAGTATCCCTTCCCGAGCTCTCCTCGATCTCTCTTTACACCCCTCGATTAGTTGAAGTTGTGAAAGAAAGGCCGAGATGGAACCCAACTGAATTCTTCAACCGCATTCACCCGAACACACCTTACCTTCACCAGCTACCTTGTAGTTGGGGTGCAGTATTCTTCCCCAAGCATTGGAGAGAATTCTATGTATACATGAACATGAGATTCACCGAAGACGCCAAAGCAAATCCAGTTCAAATCCCAAAGTCGAGAACGAACGGTTGGCAAGCTTCATGGAAGAAATTCCTCTTCGACATGATGTACCTTAGAGGATATGTTAGCCTTTACCCCAACTTCCCAAACCAAGCTAGCTTTTCAACTAACCATATGGAACCAGGGGCTCATATCAGTGCAAAGGACAATGTGGTTAGGCACGACAAAGCAGATTTTGAAGTCCCATTGTTGATTGAAGATTTTAGAACCCTATTGCCTAATGGGAAATTACCTCCAGCTTCAAAGCTGCCATCACTTAACCTTTTCAATCAACCTGTGTCACTGAAAGGGCTCAAAGCAGCAGGAGCCAAGTTGGGTCAAGATGTATTACCATGCAACAATGCTACAGAGATTGTCACAGTTGATCATATTACAGGTCTGCCACAGCAATGCTCCAAATTCATATGACTGAACCCTTTCTTCTTTTTATATTCTTTATTTCTTCCATCCACCCAAGTCTGATATTTTTGTTTGTTTTTTATATTTTGTTGATATGAAAATCAATGGAACCATAAAAGGGAGAGAAAAAAACAATGGGAAACAAAGGTTTTACTGTTATTTTATTTCTGTGGTGTAAATTGTAATTAATTTGTATCCAGCAATGAAATTAAACCAGCATTTCTTTCTATAAATATGCATTTAGACTTGCTTGGATCTATAACTATAACAGCCAATATTGTAAAATCATTTGAGGATAGCTTGAAGATAAAGATTTTAGTGAGGATAACTTAAAAATCAAGATTTTGGGGTAGATTTTGTCAACTGCATATACACTTATTTGTTTATATCTCTTTATGGAATTTGATTGATCACCAAAAACCCATGGAAATGCCCGTTGGTATTATTGTGGTTGGTGGTGAGCCAAGCAAATTTCATGGGCTTGAAGTAAATTTTACATTTTTGTCCGATAGCCCTCAAGTTTGTATTTTTTTTGACATAAGGATTAATTTAACCCTCAATGTTTACATGTTTTACTATTTTGACCCTTATTCTTTTTTTAGATAAACGTAACCCTTAACCTTTTAGAGTTAATTTGTTTTTCTTAAACGAAAATAAAAATTTAACATTTTAGTCGATATTTCTGATAAAAAAACAAATAATAATTTAATTTTTTTTTAAAAATTGATGGTTAAATTTGATTCTTTTAAAAAGATTGAGAATCAAATTTAACTTAAAAAATTAGAGCTAAATTGACAAAAAAATATAAATATTAAAGGCTAATTTTACCATTATGCCTCAATTTTTTATATAAGAGATAAGTTTTCTATTAAATTTATATAAAAATCAATGAATTTGTATTGCTACTATTAACCCAAATCTACGAGATAATTTACTGCATTTGTTTATCGGAAAAGAAAAAAAAAGCCAGAAGACCGTACCAAAACCCGAGTCACAGTGACAATCAAAAGGGTCAGATCTGTAGTCAAATGTTCCCAAAATATAGCTTAATCTTTGAAAAAAAGATGATGTCTGACAACTGTTAACTGATGAATATAATAATTAAAATATAATTACACAACAAAGCAAATAGTATTGAACAAAAAAAAAAACAGGTTTTTTAAAAAAAAATTCTCAAATATTTTAATGGAGTAGATAAAAATGATTATCTCAGAATTATTTGATTGAAGAAAAGTAATTGCCACCTTTTTTAAAGTACAACTGAATAGCAGTCATTTTTAATGAAAAATAAATATCAAGCTTTTTAATTAAATTTTAATGCTAATTAATTAGTTCGGTTGTAAGGCCAAGCCCACCCAGGCATAACAAAAGCCAGGTCAAGTGAGTCGTAAAAATTTTCTACTCCCATTCCCTCTGCGTCTCTCTCTTAGTCTTCAAACATAAAATTTTATTAGAAGAAGCACTCTTTTGCTCTGTTTCTCTCGTTGTAGCATAAGATCAAGATCAACTGTTCTTCAACCAAAAGGGAAAAAGCTGGTAAGTTTCTAACCCTACGATTTTCTTGTCGAAATTTGAATTTCTTTGATGGGTCCTTTGTCATTTTTACAAATAAAAATAAAAATTACTTGAAGTGTAAAATTTTATGTACTTCTTTCCCTTGTTCTTGGATTTGATCTTGGATTTTAATATTGTCATCTTTTTGAAAGAAAAAGGTACTTTTAGAGTTGAAAACTTTTTGTTCGTTCATACATCTGAGTTTTGTTGAATGTGATCAGGAAAGTTTCTTTTCCAATTATGCAGATCAGGAATTTGAATGAAAAGGCTGAACTTCTTTTTTTATCAGATGATAGTACGAATGTTATCATTTTAGTTGCAAATTTTGATTTCTGATTAATTGGGTGTTCATATTTACTTTGTAATATGGCGGTCAGTTTGGGATTTAGAAAAGATGTAATGGATCCGGGATGGTGAAATGGTTTGAACCCAAAAGTGGTTAAAGCGTAATGGTGTTAGTCTGGAGAATAAAACAGCAAAAACAGAAGAATTTATGACAGCCTTTATTTAAGAGTTGGTAGTTTTGCATGCATTTTTAATGAATTCTTTTTGCAGTAAATTGTAATCTAAGAGTAAAATTAAGCCAAAACATGTTGAACTATAACGTTTGAAATTTAAATCATTGGTTAAGGTAAAACAACAATTAGTGGTGACTTGCTTGTTTAGTTTGTTAAGGTTTCAGATTTGTTTTTGTTTTTTCTTTTGCGTTTTCTTACAAATTATATGAAACTTCTAATCGATGTTCCAGATTTCTTTTGTAGCCGCCTATAATGTTGTACGTTTATTATATTATTCTAATGTGAGGCGCCCTTTTAAAACATCAAGTGTTGCAGTTCTTTTTTTTTTTAGTTTAATTCCTTTTGTAATATATACTGAAGCTTGGAACGTTGCACTGATAAACAATCAAGCTCAGTTGAAGAGTAGAGTAACTTCGCATTGGTGTTCTTGAAGGTTCCCCCATTTGCTCCCAAAGGTGCTTATGGGAGATAATTGTTTTTGTGGGTATCTGACCTTTTAAATCAATTACAAGAGAGAATACAGATATGGGCACCATACACCGCAGGTTAGATTTTATTAATTTTTTGTCTTTCACTATCAGACACTAGAAAGATAAAACAAATAGATGAGGTAGGGTGAAAAGCATAATCTTTGGAAATCCATTCTTTGATTTGTTTTCCTTCTTTTTTTCTTTTGTAGATAACTGTTTTGAACCTTACAACATTATTATGTTTTGATTTTTGAATTTCTCAACTTTACTGGTTTATTGCTTAGGATGACAGATTTTTGGGGCTCCTTTTACTAAACTATTTCTGTGCTTTACAGTGGAGTTTTTAAGAAAACAAATGATAAAGCCAGGCTCGTTATCGCAACAATTCTTGGAATTGTGATTGGATTCTTTATTGGTGTTTCATTTCCGTCAGTTTCCCTTTACAAGGTATGTTTTGCCTTTATTAATAATGAAGCTATGCTGCAGTCAATCTATCAACCGTATGATTTGTTTTCAATCCCTGCAGATTCACTTACCTTCAAACCTTAGATCGTCTTTTGATGCATCCAGAGCTAATGACCAAGACTTTATAGTCAGGTCTCCTGAGAGAACTGCAGACAATCTTCCTAAGGTGCCTGTTTGCTTGCTCTCTGCCCATTGCTGTTGTAACATTTTGTTATTTGTAAAGAGAAGACATTTTATTGACACTTACCGGATTATATATATTTCAATTTATAAGTGAAAGTTTTGTTTACCACTGTTTTTGAACCATTAGATTGTCTCAGATCAGCTTGAGTCTTATATATCATTTTTCCGGGTTCTTGTGTGAAGCAGAGCTCTTTGTTCTCAGTTTTTGCACGGTGCTTTGTTTTTGATCCATTTTGTTAATTGGTTTCTGCTTCCCTGTTCTCCAGATATATGTTCCTACAAATCCTCGTGGTGCAGAATTGTTACCTCCTGGAATTGTCGTTCCAGAATCTGACCTTTACCTGCGCAGGTTATGGGGCGAACCTAGTGAGGTATGATCCATAGGTTATATTTACATATAAACATCATCATCCTTCTGCTGTCTTTTTCTTTCAATATCTTCACTGAGTAGGAACTTTTTTTTCTTTTAATATCTTCACCGACTAGAAATGTTACATGCAGCTTATCGTGTTCTTTCCAAATTCAATAGAAAAGTTCTGATGCATGAGGGCCATTTTGCCCCTTTATCACTATCATTGTCAGTTTTGGAACATACACCTTGCAGGGTGCTAAAATATACATTTATGCATCTTAATATCCTTGATTAATAGGTGTCTCTAATCATGGTTTTCCTTAACTCTGCAGGATCTGAAGAAGAAGCCAAAGTATTTAGTGACATTTACAGTTGGCTTTGATCAGAGGAGTAATATAGATAAATGTGTTAAAAAGGTTAGACAATGGGGTCATTTCATTTGTCCTTTTATTTCTTTTCCTTTTCCAATTTTGAATTTCCAGGGTTTTTGACACTTCTGTTTTCTTGCTTGTTGAGGTAGTTTTCTGAGGATTTCCAAATTTTGCTTTTTCATTATGATGGCCGGACAACTGAGTGGGACCAATTTGAGTGGTCAAAGAATGCAATCCATGTTAGTGTAAAGAAGCAGACAAAATGGTAAGCTTTATAGCGATCAGAATGGTTAAAGATCTATGTATGTCTGGATCCTTCTAATTAGAGGGAATTTTTAAGAAAGAATAAGCCTTTCCCTGTTCCTTGCTTCCTTGAATTCCAGACGCTGCCTGGTTAGGTGGATGATAGTTTGCTGCTAATATATGTGTGTGTGTATATTATTAGGTGGTATGCGAAAAGGTTTTTGCATCCAGATGTTGTCTCTGCTTATGAATATATCTTCATCTGGGATGAAGACCTGGGAGTGGAACACTTCAATGCTGAGAGGTTTGTCCTATAAAGCAGCGACATTATTCACTTGATTACTTAATTTCACCATGTATATTTTTCTTTCTTATCTTCTCTGCAAAAATTACCAGATACATAGAACTTGTCAAGAAGCATGGTCTGGAGATCTCACAACCAGGTTTGGAGCCCAATAATGGATTGACATGGCAGATGACAAAGAGGAGAGGTGACAGAGAAGTTCACAAGTAGGCTCTGTCTCTCTCTCTCAACCATATGAAACACTGCAATTGCTTAGCGATTATAAGAAGGAACCTTTTTTTTTTTTGTCATCTGAAATTCTCTGCATTTGAACTTGGTTCACAGGTTTACTGAAGAGAAACCAGGCTGGTGTAGTGATCCGCATTTGCCACCATGTGCTGCGTATGCTTTCTGTCTCTTTATCTCTCATATTCACACATGTGTCTTTCAATGAAACACTCCAATGCACTTCACTTTTGAGTTTCCTTCAATCAGATATCCTCCTTTTATCTTGGTGCATTTAACATTGTTTGCTTTGTTTCAGCTTTGTGGAAATTATGGCGCCCGTATTTTCTCGGGAAGCTTGGAGATGTGTATGGTATATGATTCAGGTAAAGTGCGGTTAAGAATTCCTTGGACTTTAGCCAGATTGTTTACATGCCATGGATTTGCTGACTAAATAGGTAGCACATGCTATCTTCTTCTTTGCCTCACAAAGCAAATACTTGTTAATATTTGGTCAGGCCATTGGGTGAAATGTTGCCTGTCTGAGGTTCCATTCCCCAAGTAAATAAACTTATAAATATAGAAAACTGTTAATTAATGGACTCCTTGTTAGTTCATTAGAATTGGCTAACACGAGCACCTTTTGGGATGAGCTCCCTACATTCTCAACTACTCCAATGGCGGAATTAAGAATGAAGACTCAGATTAGGAGGGTAGAATACTGTTTGCCAAACTTTTACTTGATAACTTGGTACAATCTCTTGAGCTCCTTCCGTTTGATACTTACCAAAATGCTTACAAATTTGTGTTGTTGTAGAATGATTTGGTGCATGGATGGGGATTGGATTTTGCTCTCAGAAGATGCGTAGAGGTTAGTGGATTCTGTCTCTTTTTCCATTTCCTTCTTGCTATTGACTGTTCTCTAGTGAACACAATGAGAACCTATGGAAGTGTTTAATTGCTGGAGAATCCAAGCATACATAAAATGTTTTAGAATTACTGGCTCTTTATGGCAATTCTTTCTATTTATGAAGGCATTTGTACTACAACTATCTCAGCCTGGCCTCTTGGTTTTTTGGTACTAAATTGCCATTTTCTTCTTCACAGCCTGCACATGAAAAAATCGGTGTGGTAGATTCACAGTGGATTATTCATCAAGTAATCCCTTCTCTTGGTAGCCAGGTGAGTTCCCATCAACTAGCCAGAAAATTATGGCTACGTTTCAATGCCGAACTATGTTTTAGCTTATTTCTTCATACTGTTTTCGTAAGTGTTTTATGTGAATTATTAATTATATGAATATAGCTTTTGGTTTATTATTGAACGTCTTTCACTAACTCAACTTTGATGTTATCTCTTGTTGTATCAATATTCTTGCTTGCATTGCATTGCATTGCACCTATTCTATCAGTTTTGGCATTTGTTTACCTCGTTTGTGCCCAACATGGCCGTCCTGATTATAATCTCATAATTATGTGTTTTGTCGAATTTCAGGGCAAATCAGAGGATGGTAAACCTCCATGGGAAGGGGTATGCATGTTCATGGACTATCACGTCATTTTATATACCTTGTTTTGAAAGTTATTCATGGATTTGAAACTAGTTTTTTTAAAAGAAAGATTAAAATCTCTAAACCAACTCATATCTTTCTTCCGTTTTCAATTCACAGGTTAGAACGAGGTGCAAAAAAGAATGGTCGATGTTTCAGAACCGACTCGCAAATGCAGACAAGGCGTATCAGCTTGGAAAGGAATAATTATTTACTGTCTATTTTTATTTTATTGATTTCTTTTACCCCAATCCCTCCCTGATTTTCAACCCCGTTTGTACATGTATAATATCTCACCTGACGTTTGTTAGGGTTCAGTTTGGGTGACATTTTATTTTATTTTTGCTGAACGAGGGTGGACTCATTTACCTGAGCCACATTTTTTTGTACATTAAGATTTCCACAGCTATAGAAAAGGGGGAGTAATTTTTTTATATCCATCTTCCTCGTCAGTTGCTCATTTTTCTACTTCCTTTTCTTTTAAATTTATGTTACGATATATAGAAGGGAAACAATGCTTTATAATGGAACTGCCTGTCCACTGCTGCATGGACATTTAAACTTCATTTAGAAACTCCGTTTCATTTCATGTGATGCCCGTAAGCAAGTTGTAAAACCGGTTTCCCCGGGATCTGATGCTTTTACTCAGCATATTCCTCGTGATACGAAGGACCATAGCAATGCATTGATTAATCAACTTCACTCTTCTCTCTCACATATACAGCTCAAAAAACGTGAGATCAACTTCACCCAACTTTCCATAGTATAGAATCTGCTAACAATGAATCATCCAGTACAATAATAAGCTGTATTCAGCATGATCACTAAATACCCATAACGGACGTGCTGTCAAAAGCGTTGAAATAGTAAAACAACCATCATTTTATCTCACTCCAATAGCTATTTAAATATCTTATCCTTGTCATTCTTGAGATTAACCGAGGAGAAATCAACAATATGAGAAAGGGTTTTTCCTGATTTGGCTGGTTGGTAATGGTGATGTTGATTCCTAAAGAAAGCCAAGTAAAGGCCTCAGTTGAGGAGTGAAAGTGAAGGCTTTTTTGTGTGTGTGTGTGTCTGTCTCGCCAAACTCCAATTGAGTTTGAGGAAGGCAAGCCGTTTTGCTTGCATTAGCAGGCAGGTACCACACTTACATATTACCTTCCTGCCTTGTGTGCTAAGCCTCATTTAATAATTTCTCCCTAAAGGCTTTAACATTATAAGATGATTTGGAAGACCCCAGTGGACTGTCAAACTAAATTTGAAAAGCTTAAAACATCATTCACTTTGACCAACATCCACAAATGCACCCCTTTCACTATCTCCTTGCTTAAATTGATCGTTAGCTTTCCTTCTGGAAGAACAAATACATTAACAATACGAGTAAAGTACTTAAAATAAATTAGAACAGCGTTAGGCACCAACCCATATAAGCTATCTAAGATAAAAATATACATATATAGCCTTCTTAAAAACCTACATTCTCATACAAGCCAAAACCAACTCTCTTTCTATCTCTCTTCTCTAAGCTAATTTTGCATCTCTCAAACACTCTTCTTTATCCCTCTCACCTTTTATTTTCGCTGGTTGTTGATTGTTTGTAACCTGGTCTACTTTTCTGGTGATTTTTACGGAGTTGTAATAGGAAATCTTTCTGTCAATTATCCTGTAAACTTACTTGTACTCATTTAAAGGTCTCTTTCTTTGTTCATTTTCATCATCTTTTTTTTTTCTTTTAAATGTGGGAATGTGTTTGATGAAACCAAGTTGGTTTTCTTTCTTTGAATCTTTTTCAGGGGCTCATAAAATAAAACTCCATAGTTTCCACTTTTTTGCAAGGTAACATTAGCTATCTCTTTGCTCTATTTGTTTCCAAAGCAATCATTTGTTTTGTTACTGCATTTTGCCTCTCTTAAACATGCAAACCATGAAAGCTTTCATCAATGTACAGTCTAGAAATGTTTAGAGAGTCTATTTCCATAGTTTGCCGGCTTATAAAGCATTTTTTTGTAAGTAGTTAATTCCAAACTTGTTTTTCTGTAAAGTTTGTTAAGTAACATACACGCCCATAATTTTTTATCTGTAGCAGCAGAGATAAGTTTTATTCAAACTCGGGCTTAGCTAAGTTAATTCATGCAACTATATCTACCAAAGAAAATAATAAAGCTTCAACAAACATTAACTTTTCAATTTTCAAATTGGCTTAACATAATTGATTTAGCTGATATTTATTTGTTGTTGTTATTTTGTTTGTTTCACCAAAGATGGGAGAGATGTCAAGCTTCCAATTGGGTGTCATTGGTGCCCTGTTTCTTTCAGTTGCATCATCGGTCTCCATTGTCATATGCAACAAAGCTTTGATGAGCAATCTTGGATTCCCTTTTGGTAATTTCTCTATTCTTTCTCCATAGAATGATTTTTTTTTTATTCCTTGGTTCAAACATCACTTTCCATAATTATATCAGAATGATGGGATTTATGGTTTTTCTTTAATCCCCATTTCTCCTTCAGCCACAACACTCACTAGCTGGCATCTAATGGTGACATTTTTCACCCTTCATGCCGCACAACGCTTCAATCTTTTTGAAAGTAAACCCATTGACATGAAGACCGTGGTGCTCTTTGGCATCCTCAATGGCGTTTCCATTGGACTTCTCAACTTGAGCCTTGGGTTTAACTCCATTGGATTCTATCAGGTTAACTTCATTTTTAGAAACATACATCATGTATCATCCTTTTAACCCATAATTGTGTTCTCAAACTTTGTGGTGCTTTCTCTTGGCAGATGACCAAACTTGCAATCATACCATTCACTGTATTATTGGAAACCATCTTCCTTAAAAAGCAATTCAGGTTTTTTTTTTATCTCTTTTTTACTCTTGTGATAGTTGAGCATTTTGAAATTCAAAGCTTATGAGTACTTAGTGTTTCTACATCGGTGCAGCCAAAACATAAAGTTGTCCCTCTTACTTTTACTTGTTGGAGTTGGCATTGCTTCCATAACTGATCTGCAACTCAATTTTGTCGGGACAATCCTTTCTCTCCTCGCCATTATAACCACCTGCGTTGGCCAAATTGTATCCTTTGATTATCATTGCTTCCTTTTACATATAATTAGTCTCTCAACTTATCAAACATTTACATTTCGAGGCCATATTCCAAAGGAATGAAACTTTTTTAACTTGATGAATATAGCTGACAAACACAATACAGAAGAGGTTAAATGTGTCTTCAACGCAGCTGCTCTACCAGTCAGCCCCATTTCAAGCAGCAATTCTTTTTGTCTCAGGCCCTTTGGTAGATCAATTACTCACCAAACAAAATGTGTTTGCTTATAATTATTCTCCTATAGTCTTGGTATTCAACCTAAACCTCTTCTTTTTTTTTCCTCAGCTTTTCACTGACAGGATATAAAAAGAGAATTATCTTTTTTCTGATAACTAATTGGGTTTTCAACATTTTGCAGGCATTTATCATCCTCTCTTGCATTATTTCAGTATCTGTCAATTTCAGTACATTTTTGGTTATTGGCAAGACATCCCCAGTGACATATCAAGTTCTTGGTCACCTCAAGACTTGCCTGGTTCTTACCTTTGGCTATACATTGCTGCATGACCCTTTTACAGACAGGAATATCGTTGGAATCCTCATTGCCATTTTTGGGATGGGCTTGTATTCCTATTTTTGCACCCAAGAGAACAAAAAGAAACAAGCTGATCCTTTGGGGTCACAGGTATATATATATACATATATATTTCTTTAAATATCTATGTCGGACATCCTTATCTAACATATCCCCAGACATGAGTACTGAGATATACCCCTCCTAGCACCATCCAAAACATGAACAAATTTGAAAAAAGAAATAGATACTCCCACTCGATACTTACAACTACACTGTTGTTACCTTCTCTCCTTGTCTTTATCTCCCAAAAATGGTTTGTTAACAAATGTTTGTCTTGTGTTTTCAGATGAAAGAAAAGGATGCAGCACCATTTCTGGGTCCACAGAAAGAAGGCCATGAAGTTAAAAACTTGAACAAAGATTCCCTTGTCTAAAACAAAACAGGGTTTTTGTGTATTAAGGTGTTGTTTCCAACATTTTGTACCTCAAGCGTAAACCAGTTTTTGATTCTTTAAATAAACCACACATTCCCACAGTTCATTTCTATGTTCTCTTTCTCAGCACATAGTAACAGTTATGGAATCATTAGCAAATTGTAATTGATCAGCTTCATATTTGTTACTATTATTTCTTTGCCTGTAAAAATTTATATACTTAAATGAAATTAAAGCCCCACTTTCTTTCTTCTTTGGCAAAAAAATAAGACTTAGTCCCAGTTTAGTATACTTATCTCACATAAATTTTGGAGGTTTGTGATTTTATATTCAATTGTTATCAGTACTTTTTTTTGCAATTATTAAGTCTGTCATTTTTGTTTTGTATCGAATTTACAGAAGTTCATAATTTATAATTTGTATCCAACAACTTTTAATTGTTTATCAATCAATGGAGGGTTTAGATGATGATTCAAACTATGATTCTGCGGAGGGCGGCTGAAGTATAGGTTGTGGATTATGGCAGAAGTTTGATATAGTGTCCTCCTATCTAATAGTCAAATATCCTAAAGAATTGATCTCATAGACAAGTGTCTATATGGGAAGATTTAATGGATGAATTATAATAAGCCTCCTACAGATTTCGTCCTCTGCGCATTTTCCAAGCTGCATGGCAGCTACTCATGTGTTATACTAATGAAAACCAATGTCCATTCTTTTGATGAGATTTCTTATGGGATTATGAATAGGATCGTATGAAAAAAATAAACTTCTTTTTTTTATAATTAGAGAATGGGATTGGAGAATTTATTTATACTTTAATTTTTAGGTATTTTATTTTTTATAATCTCAGTTTAAATATTTTATTTTAATTAAAATTAAAACATTGATGTAAATTTTTAGGAATAGTTAATATTGTTAAGTTTTTTTTTATTAGTTTCAAGTCTGATTTTCTTGTTATATGACGATCAATTGATTTTTTTTAGTATCAAGATATCAAGTTAAGAAGAATTTAAAGGTATTGACAATTAAATTTGAGTTTTTAAATTGAAAAATAAAAAAAACTAAATTTCTTAAAAAATATAAAAACTAACCAATAATTATCGAAGGAAAGAAGCATGAAGAAGCAACAAAAGATTTTAAACTTTCACGAAACAAATACTGTTCCCGACCATATGAAAAAGTTAGGAACCCAAACTAGCTGGCTAGCTTTACCAACCAACTTGGCGGTGACCACATGTTTTCAAACACAAGTCACAATTTATGTATTTACCTCACTTTTGTGTTTTTCATTAAAGAAACTATAGATACAATGTCAATAAATACGATATTAATACATGTTTCGTAATTATTATATTTAATTACATCATTATTCAATAGTATCAACTCTATTCATACTTACCCTTCACGTTAGGTAGTTTGGTAGAAATAAAATATAAAAAATCAAAGTCTTATAATGAATGTTTCTGGTTTTAGACTGTTACTTTTACCAAATGTTGTTTGACGTAGCAATGGTGGAGATAGACGTTCTTTGTTCTACCTTTCGTTTCATCTGAATCACCTCTATAGATATTGAAATGATTAGGTTTTGTCATCCCTTGCTAGCTATAATGGTTTCAGCTTCCAGTGAGCTTTGTTTATTCTCATGTAGAATCCATTTCCGGTCATATATAATAATGGAGTTGATGTTGCGTGAATTAATTAAAAGTTATCCCAACTGGCGTTTAACTTCTGCAATTCCTCCAGTCTATTCCTTTTAATTGGCAGCACCAAGGTTGGTTCTATTGTAATTCACTATGGTTCTCCACTTGTGTGGTTCCTAAATCCAGTAATCTTGTACTGTTGGTACCCTTCTTTTTAAATTTACTTCCTTCCAAATCATAGTGGCGAAAAAGGCGTGGCAGGATCTACCATTTCTGAATCCAGCTTTTGTAACGTGTCAATAATAGTTTGAGCATAACCAAATCAATTGCACAATCTCAAATATTAATACCTTTTAAAGTTTTAACAGAAGACTAGTTTACCATCCCTAAAGTTTAGTTTATTATTTAAATATTTAATATTGCTGTTAAAAATAATTTTGAGAAATAAAAAAGTTCATGATGATGTAAAGTTAAAAAAAACATTTAAATAAATTTTAAATTCATAAATATTAAGATATTTCAATAAAAATATAAAAATTATTATAATTATTTATTAATATTTTGGTATATGAAATTTAGAATTTTTTTTTTATATTATTCATTTTTGTTTTACGGTCCATATTTGGGGTTCGTGGTCACTCCTCCCAACAAAATCGCCTCCAATGTTCGAACCCAGGTCCTTATCTTGGGAGTGCAATGTGTCTTATCACTACACCCAACCACTTGTTGGTAAACATTATATTTAAATATATAAACTATATTTTAAATATTAAGATATAAACATTACAAATTTCAATATATAATCTATATTTAAAATAAAATTCAATAAAAATATAAATATTACATACAATACATTAAATTATAAATAAGGATTAAAAATATCATTAGATTTCAAAAAAAACTGCAAAAGTTATATTACGTTTGAGTCATTTCCAAAAATCACTTTTTTAACTCTAAAAGTTATCTGTGGCTAGATACTTGTAAATTGACATTAAAGATCCAATTTCATGTTCTGGTAATTTCATCCTTTTCTCTAAATTAATAAGGATTAAAGATATAAATATTAGGTATTTTAGGATTGTAAAGTAGATAAGAATTTTGAAATTATTATATAAAAGGGTGCAAATAGCAAAAACTATTTATAATTCAGTGAAGTTAGTAATTATTGAGTAAAATTCCAAAGCTAAGGTTTATTTAGTCAAGATTTGCCAAATATTTTATTCTTATTTTAGTATACTTTATGGGATTATATAGCTCAAGTACCAGACTCTGAAGTCACCAAAATACGACAAAATTGTTAGTTCAATCTGTGAAAGTGATATTTTCCTACAACCTTACTTCCATTGAATATACAAAAGAAATAATTTATTTATGTTCATGGAACTTTTTTTTTTAAAGAAGTTAATATTATTTCGTCATTTATTTGTTTAATTTGATTTTTTAGTTTATGTTTGATGACACATGGAGTTTTAGTAAAATAGATTATTCAATTACTTATTTGATTAAAATAAAATAACATTACATATATATATTTAAAAATAAATTTGTTTTGCCCGGTGACAGTGTTAGTCTCCAGGTTGGCTATTACCCGACTTTTTCTCCTTCCCGTTAATCTTTTCTTTTCTTTTTCTTCTCATCCACTTCACATGTTTTCTCCATTTTTCAGTTTGTATGTCTATTTTGTGGATATCTTTATTGTCTTCATAAGTTGTGATGGACAAATAACGACGCTTGTCGTTCGCGAAGACTCCACTGGCCACTAGTAAGTTTTCTTGGAATGTGAGTTGCTCTTCGCCAGCTTCTTAATATATTTCTGTTTTGAGAGCATTTTGAGAATAATAAATGATTTCACAAGTCGATTTTGACCTGTATTATTTTAAGTTTTATATGTTTTTTTTGTTTATTTTTCCATTGCTTAATAACTTTTCAGTTTTAGAAATTTTGGTTTGCTTTTATAGCATGTTTTTTAGTGTTGCTTATGCATGTGACCTTAGTTTTACACTAAGTAATTTTAGGGATGATTTTGTTGTCATCTTCTCTAGTTTGGTGAATGCTCAATTTTTGGTCGATTTTTACTTGCCGCTTTGGACCATCCGAGGTTGATTTCCTTACCGTATTAAGTACTTACAATCACTCCAGATATGTCGTGTTTGAGTTGTGACAAAGTCAATTGTCAACGTGCCATGATGTTCTATTGATGCTAAGGCTAAAGCCTTTGTTGTGTTAATGAAGCTTATCATTTAACATCTACGACAAGTGTTTGTTATTTTTCCCTTAATTATATAATTCTATTCATGAATAAATTAATGTATTTACCTTTTAAAAAAATAATTAAAAAAAATAAAGATGAAACATTACTTCACTACCTTGTATAAAGTTTTTAATGTTTTTGGTAATTGCACTACGTTAATTTGTATAATTATATTAAGTTAAAACTTGTCATCGAATTGTTGTAAATTGCAATGAATTAACGGAGTATCAAACCAATTAGAAAATTATCAAAACAAAACATTTTTTGCGATGTAAATTATATTAGTAGACTAATGTTATTGTTTTATTATATCAAAATAATAAAATAATATGTATATATAGTGATTAGAAGATAAAACGCTATTATTTTTAAGATTCCAATTTTATCATAATAATCAAATTTTGATTTAATTTTTTATATATTTTTAAATCAATTTGTTCACTTGTGTTATAATATAAATTAATAATTTGAAAAATGAAAACAAAAAGCGGAGGTAAATGATTGGGTGAATAATTTTTTAGCGTACTTTTTGAACTTCAAATGAAAGGAGAAAAGGGTAATAAGGTAAATTTGAAGCATCTAATATTCGCCTGGCAAGTACATGTCTCATATGCGTTTGAGTTCGTTTCTGTTTTCTTAAACAAAGAGAAAAACGTTTAAAGAATAAAAATCCACTGAGGCAAAGAGAAAGAAACCGAAAGGCAGAGAGGAATTTTTTTGGCATCTTAAACTCCAAAGAGGAGTTTCACTAATTTCACCGCCAAAAAACCCACTTGTTTATTTTCAGTTTACGAATAACTCTTTTTTCTTTTTCTTTTTTTGCTTAAAGAAGAAAGAAAAAAAATGGGCGGTTCACAGATCGGAGAATTAAAAATGGAAGGATGGTTACATATAATTCGTTCGAATCGGATTGGATTACAGTACTCAAGGAAACGTTACTTTGTTCTTGAAGATCATCTGCTTAAGAGCTTCAAATCCATGCCCATTTCCAATCTCCAGGTTTCTTCCTCACTCTCTTTTTTTTTTTTGATTGTTGAGAAGCTTATCTTGCAAGTTTCGTTTCTCATTATACGAATGTTCTAAAGAAATAATGGCATTAAAATTTAATATCATTATCTCTTTGTTTTTGTTTTTCCGAATTTTGTTTTTTATTAGTCAGTCCAAGGCAACCGCTCTAATAAGTGAATAACTAGTTTTTAGTAGTATGACTTCTTTTTTAATTCGTTCATTTATTATTGATTTTCTTATACTATTTTATTTGTATATTTACTAATCATTTTAGTTGCTTAGTAATGGATTAGTTGAATATGATTTAATATTTCATGACAAAAGCGTTTCAGAGAGTACTTTGATAGTAAGGAGAGAGAGCTTGATTGAGAACATGTATGCTTTTTTATGCAGCTGACTTCTTTTGCTCCTTTTTTTTATTTTTTCCCCTATTGAATTGGTTCTTTCGATCGAGAAGCCTTTCAGGTTTCTGCTCTTTTTTTTTTTTGTTATCGCCTGATAGAGATAACTCTTTATCGGTAAATCTGGAGGAATTGTAACGTCAGCTTTTGGTCAGGAGTATTTTACTTTATCATTCATACGTCGCATAGTCTTTGTGCTGTTAAATCTTTAGCTTTTAGAGAAAGCTAAGTTGATTCGATGATAATCATAAGCCAAGCAAATCGTTAGCTACACTTTAAGCATAATTATACAATGTGGCACGTCTTCGCTTTAATCTGAAGTGTCTTGGAAGAATACCCAATGGTCGAGCTATCTAGTGCATTTATTTGTTGCTGTTGCAGTTCATCTTTAGCTGTGCGAAAGTGTTTTGTATATATCGATGAATTAATAAATGACGATGCTAAGACTGTATTTGGGCTCATATTCATTTTAAGTTAATTTTTCTATTGTTTATATTTCTTAGTTGTAGAGTGTACTTTTGACGCTTAACAATTTTAATAAGCCTAAAAACTAAACCTTGATTTACCTTTCAGGAACCTGGTCGAAGTGTTATTATTGATTCCTGCATTCGAGTTGCAGACAATGGGAGAGAGAGCATTCACAGCAACGTATGTGAATTATGTTTCCTTTTTTCTTGGACAGTTGTAATTTTATTGGTTTGTGTTTTCTGATTGGTTCATCCCATTGGAGATTTTCTAAGGACAGTTCTTTGTTTGGCTTGTAGGTATTCTTCATATTCACTCTTTATAATAGTTCTAATCACAATGATCAACTTAAGGTGAGGCAAATATTTTACAAAAACAATTGTTAGTCAACATGTATGATAATTTCACCTTCATGTATGACATATGGAATCAATTTTTCAGCTAGGAGCTAGTAGTCCTGAGGAAGCAGCAAGATGGATTCAATCCTTCCAGGAAGCAGCTTTAAAGGTCTGAAATGAACTGCTTCCTCTTGTTAATGCACATCATAAGTTTCCAACACAATAAGAGATGAGAATGAGATTTTATTGTATTTATACAGGATGGTACATACCCTGGAAATGATGTTGCTTGTTCAAAGAGCAGATGGCAGTCCTTCAGGTAAGAAGTAACCATCCATTATTGCTATGTAACATATATCCAATTGCTGCTTTTTTTCTGTCTCTTCACCTATGCTTGGGCATGATTTGATTCTGTGCTGATAGCTTGAATAACTTTAAGTTGCATTTATTTAGAATATTTACTACTGATGACTGCGACAGGACTTAATGCTTGTTTTACTATCAAGTATTCTCTCATGTTTATGCTCTATTATTATATATCAGTTTCTTAGAAGGGCTCCTTGCATGCAGATCGAGTGGTTCCAGTAACACAAATCATAACAGTTCTATTGACTGGACTCTTTGTTCATCCACAAAGATGGACAGAGTGACATCTGATGTTGTAGCTCCTTCACCTTGGACAATCTTTGGCTGTCAGAATGGTAATTACGGAACAAATATTTGTGATTTTTGAGATAACCATAATTGTTTGTCTAAAACCATGATGAAACGCAGGTCTTAGACTGTTTAAAGAAGCTAAAGATAGGGATTCTCATGGAAAGGTTGGTAGCTTTTGATTTGCCTGTCAATGAATTTCATGCAATTGCATTTTGACACTTTTCTCCTCCCTCCATTGACAGTGGGATGATCATCCTGCAATCATGGCTGTGGGTGTCATAGATGGAACTTCAGAAGCCATTTTCCAGACACTAATGTCTCTTGGACCCTCAAGATCAGAGTAAGCTGCCAAGTACTCTGTATTTTCCTTGAAATGAGCTCTTAAAATCTTTTGCAAGAACTATGGATTGATTTCAATCTCAATGGTACTTTAATTCTAAGTATATTATTAATTGTAGTGGATCTAGCATTGCAGTTTAATGGAACAGACCGCATTGTGATTATTATTTCCCATTGGACAATTTTTTGTGTGTAGTTAGTGCTTTTTTCTCACTGAGGTTGTAATGGAGAAGAAATCTCAACTCAAGTTTGATGCATGATAGAAACAGCAGCAATGTAATCTTTGCCCTTGTTGATACAGACTTCAATTTGCCTAGAAATTATTTATACATTAGTTTAATAGCTACACCAAAACCATAAGAAGAAATCTGCATTTTGAAGGTGATACCATGCATGTAGTTGACATCTATATTTGGTGCCCTTTTAACGCCTCTATTTTATTTACTATCAGTCCTCTGATGCTCTCTAGTGTGCTTTAACTTTTAATGTTTTGCAAAATTAGAAATCTATATTTCATTTATTATTACTCCTCTGATGCTCTCTAGCGTGTTTTAAAGTTTTACAAAATTAGAATTCTATTCATCTAGCAATGTATTTGTCTTTTCCTGAAATGTTTTCTTTTTCTAAGACCAAAGGAAATTTGCAAATTGCCTTGCAGATGGGATTTCTGTTTCTACAAGGGTAGTGTGATTGAACATCTTGATGGTCATACTGATATCATTCACAAGCAGCTATATGGTGATTGGTTACCTATGTCAGATCCAAACTTCTGATTTTGTCATTATGTTTTGCAAGATAGAGGTTTCTGGTTATATAGTTTCACTAACTCATTATACTTGCAGGGGAATGAAAAGGAGGGATCTCTTGTTGCGCCGCTATTGGAGAAGAGAAGATGATGGAACATATGGTAGTAATTGCTTTGAGGAGATTCTTAAAAGTTCTATTCAGAAGTCACAACAAATATAGTTAAATGACAAACTAACTTCTTTTTGGTTGATTTTATAACAGTTATTCTGTACCACTCGGTGTTTCACAAGAAGTGCCCCCCACAGAAAAGCTATATCCGTGCCTGCCTTAAAAGTAATGTATGCCTGAAACATAAGTAAAACAGAACTTCTTTCATCTTTCTGAGTTCTCTATATCCTACTTTCATGCATAAATATATACATTATAGGATGCATGAACCGTCTTAATCTTCTAGATTTAATTGAGCATACTCTTAACCTTGTTTACTAAGCATCTCATGTGTGCATGAAACAAAAATATATTTATTCTGGTTTTTTTATATGTTTGAAAGTTGAAGCGTTGTTTGGCTTCAGTTTGAATACTGCATATAAATGTCTCTCTCATTGCTTTATTTTGATGTGATAAATTTGTCCTTGTATACCACAGCGAAATTTATAGGTTGCGGTATATGATGCACTCTTGAAATTCTCTATAAAAGAACAGGAAGATGTTTATATTAAAAAGCAGAAAAATTGAAAGTTAATCTATGAGGTCAATGTCCGGCACTTATTTGCAGGTGGTGGATATGTCATATCTCCTCTGAATGAAGAAAAACACTCAGTTGTAAAACACATGCTTGCAATTGATTGGAAGTTCTGGAAATCTTATCTTAAAACTTCTGCAGCCCGATCTATTACCATCCGTATGCTTGAGAGAGTTGCCGGTAATCATATATTGTGTTATAACTTCATGTGATATATTACCCTTAATCCCAACTGCTGTTATAATCTTATTTATCTGTTCAATATCGTGTGTGTGTGTGTGTAATGTTTGATGTTTGTGTGATCATTTGAGGCATTAATTTGCTAGGAATTAATTTCATGTACCTGCAGCGTTAAGAGAGTTATTCAAAGCAAAACAAGGAAAATATCCTTCTGCTGATATTTCATCTGGAGAGTTGATACGGGCTGTTAGGTTGCAACAGAGTGAAGAGGACTGTGTAGTTGATATGTGCACACAGATAGAGGCTGGAAAATCGAAGGAAAATTTGAGTGAAGGAATGGAAAAGGCACCTTCAGAGCACTCGAGTCTGGTAGGTTTTAATGATGCTGCCGATGAATTCTTTGATGTTCCAGAACCAACAGACTATGATCAATCAACAGATGGGTGGGATTCTGACTATGCTCCTGAAGTATACTCTCAGGTACAAGTCAAAGTAATTTAGCATTGATTCTTACATGCAAACTAAGTTGCAGTTAGTGGTGCTTCATATCTCAGAGGATGTGACCAACTATAGAGTCTCTATTTTTCCTATTATGTTTCTTCGTATGGCTGTATTACTCTAGAGTTTTTCTCTACTAAAGGTTTTGTGTGTGTATGTTTTGCTCGAAGTTTCTCACATGACATCTATGTGACTGAAATTTACAGGATACACGCCAAACAAAGTTATCAACTGCTGCTGTTTTTGTGAAAAAGTTACATGATCTTGCAGGTGGTTCCTATTTGGATTATCAGTATTCCCTTCTATAATATAGAAACAAAGAATTTTCTTTTCAATAGAATTTTTAGAAAGATAATTGCTGATGGCTTCCAATTCTTTGTATGTTGCAGTCCAGAAAAGGGGCTACATGGACTTACAAGACATGACGAAGGAAGATGGCATATGGTGCTCCTATGGAAACACTCTTCCCAAAGATCCAACTTGTACATTACCCTGCAGTTGGACAGCGGCAGAACCCTCCACATTTTTAATTCGTGGGGAGAATTACCTAGAAGATTGTAAGAAGGTATGTAGAAAAATATTTCAGTGACACAAAGCTGAATTGTACTACAAAACTTCAGCTGGTGTGTTCTATGATGGTTTATTGTATGCCTTGTTGCATGATCTTGCATTAACAGGTGCTTTGTCTCTGATGATCTCTAAATGATATACATGTCCTTCCATGTTTGCCTAGCATGTTTAGGACACAGTTAATTGTAGGGTTTTGTAGATATCTTATGGTGATCAATTGCTAGGAAGTCTGAAGTCCTGGATATCCAAATCAAATCCACTTTGGCTTTCCTTTTGCATAGCCCAACTTTTAGTTTTCCTTAAATTTCAACTCCAATTTAGAATTACATCTTTGTTCTTTTTTTCTTTCAGTTTAAGGCAAAGGGCACTTTAATGCAAATGGTCGCTGCAGATTGGCTAAGATCTGACAAACGCGAAGATGATCTAGGAGGGCGTCCTGGGGGCATTGTTCAGGTTTTCTCTTATATATGCCCTTACTTTTCTGTCGATTGAGATTTAGAGGTCATGCTTATGGGTCACCTATAAGCTCAACTGTACTTCTTGTATTTGCTATATGTTGCCTGCAAATTGAGGAAAAAAGTTACAAAAAATGTTTATCTGCAGAAATATGCTGCTCAGGGTGGACCAGAGTTTTTCTTCATTGTAAACATACAGGTACTTTGCCATTTTGTTTTACATTTAATTCTGTCAAGCTGTATTATTATTGGTTCTTAAGCATTTAACATAACTGAATTATTTACCATGAAACAGGTGCCAGGTTCAACAACATACAGCCTAGCACTATACTATATGATGAATACTCCAGTGGAAGATTCACCGTTACTGTATAACTTCATCAATGGTGATGACGCATATAGAAATTCAAGGTTTAAGCTCATTCCATACATTTCAAAGGTCGGTACATGCAGTATTGTGTAGTTGACATCGAGAATCTTTGATGGAAGTGAACTCACCAGTGGGTTATAAAGCAAGGTTCTGACAATTGAGTTTGTTTTGTTAGGGGTCGTGGATAGTCAAGCAGAGTGTCGGAAAGAAAGCTTGTCTCATTGGCCAAGCATTGGAAATTAATTATTTCCGTGGGAAGAACTACTTGGAGGTAAACTTTCATGAACTACATTTATATATTTGTCAGGGTCCAAGCACAAATAACCTGGAGAATGCATTTGAAAAATCACTTAAATTTTCTCCGAGTTAGATTCATTTCTCTTCTAGCTAGCCTCTCCACATTTTCAAGTAGGAGAGTAGAAAAAGCATGAAAATCTTTTATGGCAATACTGAAATTTGATTTATCTGTCATTTCAGCTTGGGATTGACATTGGGTCATCGACGGTGGCAAGAGGCGTGGTCAGTCTTGTGCTTGGTTACCTCAACAATCTGGTTATTGAAATGGCATTTTTGATACAGGTAAAATCAACCCTAAGAAGCAGGAATTGGATCACTTTATGGAATGATCATACACTTTTTAACCAATACAGAAATGTGGATTTTCTTATATATATATATATACAGGCAAATACAGAAGAGGAGCTACCAGAGTATCTTCTTGGAACATGCCGGCTGAACCATCTTGACGCATCAAAATCTATTACAGTAAAAGTATGAATAATTATTTATTCTCAACCTGATGTTTACTAGGCTACACTAGGCTGGTTAAGAAGCTTGGGTGATGATTGACGAAATTGAAGAATACCAAAAATCATATTATTGCATTATGGCATTGCTGCTGCCGCTGCTGCTTCCACAGATAGAGTTGCATTCTTTCTTTTTCTTTTTTTAAATTATTTTATCAAATGGTCATTATCTACCTAACCCTTGGTGCTCTGTACGTATCATCGTAGTATTTAAAAAGAATCCCAGTTTTTTAAATTTTATTTTTATTAATATGTTGCCTTATTTTCTTATTCAGATAGAGTTTACCCTATGAGTCGCATCTATTTCTCACTAGACTAGAATTCTAAATTTAGGAGATGTTGTCCAAAACAAAAGTCGGCAGATTTGCGTCAGATTTAGGGATTGAGTTGACGGATCATCAATCCAACCCATGAACAAAGTATAAATCAATAGAGTAGTACTAACGTACATAACTTTTCTACATGTATGACGTCTTTACTAGGAGCGAAGTACTTTGCACATGAGTATAACACATGATGCGGAACTAAAATCGTAATTTAATATAAATATAATTAATATGATATATTTAATAATTATTTTTTTTTCATTTCGTGTTATAATAACTCGAAAATAGATAACTAAATCTAATAATATAAAAAAAGCAAATAGAAATAAGGTTCAAAGTTCCAACCCCCCATCTCAGGGGACCCACAGCAGCATGTGGGGAGAAGGTGGAAGTAAATAATTGGGAATGGGACCCAAATTGCAATACCAAATCAAATCAAGCCTCCAACTCGTCGTTGATCTCTTCGATCTTTTCTTTTAACATAATTTAAACCCATTTTAGATCTAAAACCTTGCCAGTTGCCCACCCTCCAAATCATTTTCATTTTAATTAAATTTTAACTCCATTATTAAGTGTAACCCCCTCCCACCCAGGCATTTCAAATTTACAATTTAAAATATCATTTACTCCCTCCTTAGTCCCTACCGTTTGGTTTTATTTGCTAACACTAACAATATAATACTAACATTTTCCCAACATTTGATGAAGATTGAGAGAGGAGTGAGCTGTGATTAAATTTAAAAGGCTAGGGAAAACCGTAGGCGCACAGCCACCTCCCATGTGCGCTTTCTCACATGAACTTTTACTCTCTTCCTCTCACTAAAATCCCTAAAAGTTCTACAGATTCAAAGGAATCCCTATCCCTCCCTCCTTTCTCATTTTCCTCTGATCCAAACAAGAAACAACGAACTCGCCTTCAACCTTCTTCTTCAAACCAGGTTCCCCTCTCTCTCTCGCTCTCTCTTTGCTTTTTTGCCCGCTTTCTTTTTTTCTTAGAAAAAATTTGTTTGCGTTTATTTGCATTTTTCACTTTCTCTTCTGCGTTTCAATTACGTTTTCTGTTCGTTTAGTCAGAAAATGATACCACCTTTTTCTCTCTGTTATCATTTACTAACGTTCAACTTTCTCTTTTGCTGCATTTCTTTTTCCATGTATCCAAACAAGCTCTTTTAATAATAAAAAAAAGTTCTTTGAGCTGTTAGTACTGGTGTTATTATTATTATTATTATTATTATTATTATTATTATTTTGGTTAATTTTCATACTAAAATGACGACTTAGAAAGGGGCTTTACCTAAATAGGGTAGGGAACTTTATTAACAATTATTAATATTATTGCCTAAATATTACTTTACTTAATTGCTTCAAAATTGTTTAGATTCTATACGATACAGAAGTTATTGCTGAAGATATTACTGCTTTGTAAAAAAAACATATATATTGATATAAACCCGTAATTTTAGATAGATAAGCTCGTTTCCTTATGAGATAACGACTCTTTACTTAAATTAAACGCGTTTACATTATCATATAATAGTAATTAACTTTTTTTCCTTCTATATTGTGAGCAGAAAAATAGAGAATAGAAAATTCTAAGATAAATTATGAGTAAATCTTGGTTTGACAAAGGCTACAATGGGGTTGGGCCCAACGATGATTTCTTTGATGACGTAATAAAGTATTTGGATTTGCCATTGGAAGACGTTGAAGGACCTGATGGCAATGGTAGTACAGAGGACGTAAATAATTTTCTTCTGCCCGTGGAAGAGAACAATGATGGTGGTGAAGACTGGGATTGTGATTTTGAAAACTTAGAGCCGCCACCTACCAATGTTTTGGCCAGCTTATCTTCCGGGTTCTATGGTGATTTCTTCAGTGATAGTTTGGCCCAAAACTTTACCGATTCTGTGAGTTACACTTGTTTTCCCTTTCTATACCATCTGATGTGCGTGCAGCTGTTAATTTACCATTGGCCTGAATTTGTTTTTCAGAAGTGTTTTAGAGTTGAAAGTCTTTGAAGCGAACGCGACTATTAGTGCATCGATTCTTTTGTAACTCAAGTATAAAATATTGGTTGAAAAAATCTGGTGTACAAGCTCGTAATGACCCTTTTCTACTTAAGGAGCCTTTTTACTAAGAAACATTCAAAATATCAATCATGACATGGACTTAACTGTGCCTTGCATATCATGATTTTATCTTGAATTTTTACCCTCTAATGATTTGTGGAGGTCTCTATTACGTTTGGGCTAGAATTTATGATCTACTTTGTGCATGCTGTCATACCAACTGCTTAGTTGACTGCATGTGAGCAGCTTTCGTAGTTTTTTTTTTCAGTCAACAACTGTAAGATCTTTCATTCATGCTTCATTAAAAAGCAATGTTATGGTGGAAGTAACTTTGCTTCCAAGATATGCAGTGTTTCACACCCCCTGAGTGCAGTTGCACATTCTGTGAAGGATGCTCTGCCAGAGCCTTGGCTAAAGCAGGTTATTAAATGTTGCAATTGAATATGGTTCAAGAGATTGAGACTATAATCAAATGTTGTACTTTGCAAAAATTTTGTGCTGCTTTGCAATAAGAAACATGGGCATATCATGTGCACTGGTGCACCACATGCTGTTACGCTGTGGTACAGCTGTATGGTCCAAGCAAGCAAGTAGGCCCAACCAGTGCCTGGTTCGATGCCAATAAGTGTATGGGACCACCTGATAATGCTGTTGATTGTGATATGATTGACGTTCAATACCAGAGTGGTACCTTTTCTGCTAAATTTTATAAGAAATTTATGCAATTGTTGGTTGTCTTTCTGTTACTATTTTCAATTGAACCCTCGTACAACTGCCATAAAGATGAATAACTAATCTCTTGAGTGGCTTTTTTGGCCTTATCATTATTTTATTGCAGAGAAAGATAGGCTAAATCTTCCTTAACCTCATATCTGACTCTTTACCAAATTCTTCTTCCCCTTTGTAGTGTGATGGATCTTCACAACTAAACCAGCTCTCAAGCACTACCAGCATTACCCCACACAGCAACTGCACTGATGTGAAAGGTTCGACCTGGTTCCAGACTTCCAGTCCAGTATCCGTGCTTGAAAGCAGTAGCTCTTGCTCCGCTGCAAATCCCACACCTATCGACCCCAAACTAAGTTTCCTGGTGAAGAAGAGAGGTCGAAGCAAGCGCAGACCAGCATCTACCTTTAACCAGCAGTTCATATTTCCTTCAATATCCTCCACATCCTCTGCCTCCAGAGGAACTAATTATGTGGTTGGTTCTGAATCAGAATCAGAAAACAATCCTACTGAGAAACCTGCCAAAAAGAGACAGAAGAAGAAAAAGAACCTGACATTGCTTTCGGGTTGCAATGAGACCAAGAAACCCCCTTCTCTACAGCCTATTGTTATTATGAAATGTACGCACTGCGAAATTACAGAAACACCACAATGGAGAGAAGGGCCAATGGGACCCAAGACCCTTTGTAATGCATGTGGTGTTCGGTACCGGTCTGGCCGCCTTTTTCCAGAGTATCGTCCTGCGGCTAGTCCGACGTTTGTTGCATCGATGCATTCCAACTCTCATAAGAAGGTGGTAGAGATGAGGAAAAAAGCCAAGTTGCCGTTGTCGTTGTCGTTGTCATTGTCGTCGATCCCACCCAAAATGTCATTCCGGTAACAGCTGCAGATGCATTGGTCACTATTAGTTCAGAAAAAGCTTAGTAGAGTGAGCTTCTCCATTGTTGTGTCTTTTTTATATACATATATGTTCTTTTTGTGTCGTTCCTTGTTTCTCAGTGTGTACATTGATGGAGTAAGTAGGATGTTAGATGATTGACATGTTTGGCAGGCAGGAAATATTTTAGTGAAGTAGAGGATGATCGAAGGGTTGATTTTTCAAAAGTTAGGTTTAACAAGTTTGTGTTTGACAGTACAGGTCTCTCACCTCATTCATTTATTCTTGTAACTGTTAAATCTAATCTTTTTACTTTTTTTCTTGTTTTCCAGAATACACGTCTTGAGATATTTTGTAATCTAGTAGGAAACTAAATGTAATATAGGCCAATTGGGCCAGAACCCAAAAATGGCCCAAATCTTGCCACGTGGATCATTACAAGCCTTAACTATGTTGGGTCTCGGTCTGTCTCTTCAGACTTTAGAACGATAAGGTCTATTATTATTATTATGAGAAACAAAAAAAAAAAAAAAGAACAGCAGATTTTATTTTGTGAGAGAAAAAGGAACAATAATAGAAAATTTAAGAGGAAAAGATTATGTTTTAGAATAAAAAAGTTTATGTTTTAGCCAATTGCTTTGCTATTTGGACTGCTTTCATGTGACGATTTTTTTTTTGGTTTTAGGTTTAGGTCATTAAAAATGGTTGGCCTAAGAAAATGATGGCCACCAATTTTCTTAATATAAAAAAGTTACGTACTCAGTCAACAAACAGTAACTCATTTCTTACTCACGCAGGACTACCATGCCGTCTCAACAATTTCCTTTAATATTTTGTAAAAGTAATAAAAAATCGCATTTCCTAATTTATTATCGTGACATTTATTTATATAATTTGAAATATATTATAAAAATTCTGTAAAATATTAACACTCATGTAACTAGTGTGTAACCATCCACTTTTTCCTCGTAACCTCCGACCAAAAATCGCAAAATCCCCCACAAAAACAAAAAAAGTTGCTGCTCATCAGCCAGATTCGGTGAAGAAATTGTCGAATCACGCGCCTGAAAAGTGGAAACATGCTGAGAAAACAGAACCAAGTCAGTCAGTCCAGTTCCAATCCAATCCCATTAGCTAAGTTAACTATCATTTAAACTACAGTTTAGTTTATCAGGAAAATTAACTATAGTTAACCGACTTCTAGTGGTCTCTCTTAGGTTTGTTTCAGATTACTGTACCGTGACAACAGACGAATTTTCTTCTCTCTTTTACGCCATATTCTGTCGCGGCGATATTCATTTTTATTCACTTTTCCTTTTATGTCATCTCATGAGATTTTAACCCCATAATCCACTTTCTAAAAATTTGAACCTTTTTTGTTTGATCTGGGATCTCTTCTTTGTTTGTTCTGTTCCTGTTGTCTAGAGAGAGTTCGGTTTAAAGATCTTTAAAAGGTTCAAAAGATTCCACAAACAATCGGGTCTTCATAGAGAGAGAGAAAAAAAAAAGAAAAGAGAGGAAGCTTTGAGTTTGGACTTTGGAGTTTTGGATATAAATATATTATGGTGGTTGTCTCCATACCTGATTTCTGATAAGGGATCAATGTTCTTTTCAATCTTTTTCTCTCTCCACAATTAAACCAAACCCCGTTGGTTTGAGAAGCCTGCAAAGATGTTCTGTCTCCTTCGCTTGTCTTTTTCTTAATACTATTTGATCGTCATGCAAAGATGAGAGATAAAAAGGAAAGGAAGCTTTGCATTAAAAGGGTGTCTTCTTTTTTTGGGGGGTGTTTTAATAAAAGGGTGGGAGAGGTTTTTAATTGATGTCCTAAAATTTAATGAACTGGTTTTCACTTCCCAGTTCATGTTTCTCAATCTTGAATTTAATAACCAATCCCTGAGTTGTTTGTCCCTAAAACCTAAACCCCAACTTGAAAGAAAGAAATGAGAAAAGAGGCAGAAAAGAGCTTGGATCCTCAGCTATGGCATGCCTGTGCTGGATCCATGGTTCAAATTCCACCAGTGAACTCCAAAGTCTTCTACTTTCCTCAAGGCCATGCCGAACACTCTTTATCTCCGGTCGATTTTTCATCTTCTCCTCCAATCCCGGCTCTAGTTCTTTGCCGGGTGGCTTCTGTCAAATTCTTGGCTGATGCTGAAACCGATGAAGTGTATGCCAAGATCATGCTTGTACCATTGCCCAACCCTGAGCCTGATCTCGAGAACGTTGCCGTTTTGGGTGGTGGGTCTGATAATGTGGAAAAGCCTGCTTCTTTTGCTAAGACATTGACTCAATCCGATGCAAACAACGGGGGTGGTTTTTCGGTTCCCAGATATTGTGCTGAAACCATATTTCCGAGACTGGATTACACTGCCGATCCTCCGGTTCAAACTGTGATTGCCAGGGATGTTCATGGTGAGATTTGGAAGTTTAGGCATATCTATAGGGGAACACCTAGGAGACATTTATTGACTACCGGCTGGAGTAGTTTCGTTAACCATAAGAAACTTGTTGCTGGGGACTCCATTGTGTTCTTGAGAGCCGAAAACGGTGAGCTTTGTGTTGGGATAAGGCGGGCCAAGCGTGGGAATGATACTGGAGCTGAATCTGGTCTTGGAAATGGAAACTACGTTAGTCCTTATGGAGGGTTTTCAGGTTTCTTGAAGGAGGATGAGAGTAAGATAACCCGAAAAGGGAATCCGAGAGGGAAGGGAAAAGTGAGAGCAGAGGCTGTTGTGGAGGCAGTGGGGCTTGCCGCTAATGGCCGGCCTTTTGAGATAGTTTACTATCCGAGAGCAAGCACACCGGAGTTTTGTGTTAAGGCATCTGCAGTAAGGGCGGCAATGAGGGTTCCTTGGTGTTCTTTGATGAGGTTCAAGATGGCTTTCGAGACCGAGGATTGTTCTAGGATTAGTTGGTTCATGGGGACTGTATCTTCTGTTCATATTGCAGACCCCCTTCGTTGGCCTAATTCCCCGTGGCGCCTTCTTCAGGTACTTTAACCCTGTTCATGTTTATTTAGTGTTGTTGAATCTTGTACCTTTAACTCAGGAATCCCTTAGTGTAAATCGTGTCTTTGGAATGGACTAGGTGAATTAAATATAGGCGTTTTTGAAGTACAGATTAGCATTAGCTCTTGCTTGCAGAACTATAATGACGGTTGGTGTATTATATTTCCAACTCTTGCTGGTCCTTTTCAAGCTCTGCTATATCAGATCTCTCATCTTTAATCTCTTGCATTACTTCTGATGGATTCAGTCGGATTAATTGCAGACATTATGTGACCATAAATACTCTGTTTCTGGTATGTTATTTCCTGGATTATGGTCATGTCATGAAGGCCAATTCAATCCTTTCCTTACTTATTAGGCAAGTCAAGTCTATGTCTTGCTTCACCATTGCAGGACTCACTTGCTAACACGATTGTCGGTGGTTCATGTATTGTTACAACAAAAATGCTACTCTATCTTCTTCTTTTTTCATTTTTCTCCATTTAATTGATTTCTCCTGAATATTATTTGCAATTTGGTTGTTTCTGGATTCTGGTGCATTTGCTGAATTAATTTCAGGACAATTGTAATCTGTTTTCTGACAAAGATATCAACACGCGTCAAATTGTGACTATATTTTTTCGTTTTGGATGAAAATAGTTCAATTTGTGCTTTCATTATATAAAATGAAATGCTCGTTAAAACAGGAATCTGATGCAGCTTATTTAATTTTTCTGTACAAGGGCTGTGTTTCCGTTTGGCTTTTAGCAGCCTGCACTTAATTTATAATCACTATTGCAGGTAACATGGGATGAACCAGATTTGCTGCAAAATGTTGAACGTGTGAGTCCCTGGTTGGTTGAATTGGTACCTAACATGCTTCCCGTCCACCTGTCACCCTTCTCAACAGTGACCCCCAGAAAGAAGTTGAGGCTTCCTGAGCACCTCGATTTCCCCCTTGTTGAACAATTTCCGATGCCATCGTTTTCCGGTCATCCCCTCAGGTCAAGCAACCCATTATGTTGTTTATCTGATAATGCTCCTGCAGGCATACAGGGAGCCAGGCATGCTCAAGTCAGATTATCTTCATCAGATCCCCATCTTAATAAACTGAAGTCCGGACTGTTTCCGTCTGGCTTCCAGCTGTTTGATCCGCAAGCTCGAGTTCCTAATGGCATCTCAATGACAAAGCACACAGACAGTAACGATGATAATCTATCTTGCTTATTAACAGTAGGGAATTCCAGTCCAAAGAAGAAATCTGAAAACGGAAAGAGACATCAGTTTTTACTCTTTGGTCAGCCAATACTTACCGAGCAGCAGCTCTCTCGTAGCTGTTCAACTGGAGTAAAAACTGCTCTCGAGAATGAAGACAAAAGAAAAGATTATTCCAATGGTTCAGAATCTGCTCTCGAGAATCAATTGTCTCCAGAGAAGTCATTTACTACCAGATTATTGTGGCAGCAGGACTATCAAGCCCCAGAACCTGGCTCAGCCACTGGTCATTGCAAGGTATTCTTGGAATCTGAGGATGTGGGACGAACTCTTGACCTCACAGTTCTCGGTTCTTATGAAGAGCTATACATGAGGTTGGCTAACATGTTTGGAAGAGAAAGATCAGAGATGTTGGGCCATGTCTTGTATCGAGATGCAACAGGTGCTGTCAAACAAACTGGAGATGAACCATTCAGGTAACAAATCGAAAAACCACATTTATCTTTTTGTCTTTTGGTCTTTGCTAGTATGAAATTAACGAATTTTAAATCTTCAAAACTTCCTTCACATTGGTACCGTAGTACTTTTATGAAGACGGTCAAAAGATTGAACATAAGGATGGATTCACGCAATGATACCGATGGAAGGTGAGTTAAAACTTTCTCAATGCTCCGTTTCTTTTTCCTCCAATGAGTTTCGAGTGGAATACAAGCTTGTAAGTCAACTTGTTCTTGACGATCCAGATAACATGTTTTCCCAGGTCATGGCTCACAGGGATTCGAACTGCCAAAAACAGACTAGAAGGGCCAAATAAGAGAGGTCCCTTGAGCATATTTGCATGATTCAGAACACCAGTATTTGAGAAAAACATGGATGATGGATCGCTCTAGAAGTTGCACAACACCATGAAAGAGTGTTTTTAGTTCCTCTTAGGGGGGATGTCTGTAAGAAGTTTCTTAGTCAAATATTTGTGTTCGAAAAGAAGATTTATGTCTTAGAATTTGCTGAATGTTTTTATGAGTTTATGTTGATGATGGTTATGAATCCATCAATTCAAACTTCAACTGTTAAGGATTTCTGTTTCTTAATGCAAATCAAAATAACCCCTTCTGAGATAAAACCAGCTTCTTTTCGTTCTTTCATTCTTCACCTATAACAGACGTGAAAAAACTGTGAATACTAGTATTTATTAGTACAAGTGTTCATATTATGAAAATTCTTTTTTAAAGTATTAAAAATTTCTTTTTGTTTAATTCATTAATTTCATTAAAAAGGAGAAAAAAGGTCGTTCTCATAAATAAGCATGCATGTAAACGACAGAGATATGATGACGTGGCGTTAAATCCCCGTTCGTGTGGTTCATTTTAGTGTTTTTGTCATTATGGAAGGTGAAAAACGTAATTTTCTAAATGTTCTGCGGCTGAGATTGATTTCACAGTTAATGATGTAGGATCGTGATTTCCTCCGTTTTAACTTCAAATAGGAAAGAGACGATATCATTATCTCATCTCATCAAGATCACAGTCGAAAAAAAGCACAGATTACAAATATGCTGAGATTTTAACTTCTCGTGATATTTTCAACTCTCTTACTTATATTAGCATGATAGTAAAAAAAAAAAATTTTGGTGAAAACATGATAGTAAATTTTTAGTCTCATACGTTTAACTTTTTTGACACGTTCGCCTTAAAAAACAATTTCAGCTTTAATCATTAAAATAAAAAATTAATATGCATAATCAATTAAGATTTTAAATTTTAATTAATTATTTTTTTATGTAAAAATTGATTAAACTCAACTACTCAAATCTTAATAGCATTAAAGTTGTAACCGACAAGTCTTTTCACATATAATTCGTTATTGAAGTTATTTTTATGAATTTTTACAAATTACATGTCAATTGTCAGTTAGATTATCATATTACTATTAAATTTTTAATAATCTCGTCAATTGTTTATGTTAAAGAAAAACATTTTAATTCAAATTTGAAGATTTAGGGTGAAAATAATTAAAAAAGTATACATTACAAATTAAATTTATAATTATATATTGATTATTCTACCAAAACTTTATATAAAACTACTTGGGATTTTATGCACCATTTGACCTATAAATTATTTTTTCACTTTAGTACTTAATCTTCTTCACACTTTAGTACCTCAATTATCATTTGTCTCTTTTTTTTTTCAATTATCATTTCTCTTTTTTTTTTTTGTTTCCTAAGGCATTCACTACAGCAAGTTAAGTGATTGAACCTCCACATTCTGTAAACTCATTAAGGAGTAGACATCGGCCACGAGTTTTAAAACTGTCCCATACCCAAGACGAGGATCAAACTCTCGACTACTTATTAAAGTAAGAGAGACCCCTACCATCTTACCTAATTCCCATAATAATTTTTATCTATTTTAACTAAAGCAGATACAGTTCAATGATCATATCATAATTAAGCCAATTATTACTATATATAACTTCTTTTAATTTTAATTAGAAAAATTAGAATATCTTAAACAGATTAGAAAACAATACTATATTGAAAGGAATGGGTGATGATAGAATTTGAAAGGATTAGTTTGGCGTTGCCAAAATCTTATGATTTTTAGATTAAAAAGAATAAAAAGAGACATAATTGTTAAAAGCCACTATCATTAAGAATATCTGTAATTTCCTTTCAAAAACAAAGAATATCTTTAATTTGTAGTGGAAGATACGTGTGACTAATTAATGATAAAGTTATTCATGAAACTAATTTTAATATATTCAAAGGTAAGTTCAAGGAACTGGTTAACAAAATTCAAATTAAAATAGTGAGAGAATACCTCATCCTCCTAAAAATACAGTAAGGTAAAGTTTGCGTGACATCTATCATTCAAGAAAAGGACGGACCAACGACAACTGATTGGGGGTATAAACAAACATACATAATTTTGGAGGTCGATGAACCAGGGAAAAGCCTTTGAAATAAATGAAAAAGAACAATCACTTAATGGACATGGTGGTAGTCAAAATACACGACTACGATCAATGATTAAGAGAAAGAAAAGAGATGGTGTGTATCTCATTATTCAAACAAGCAATGAAGGTTTGAGTAACGCTCATACAGCCAGGTTTACCTTACACGGAACATCTGGAATTGTCTTTTCCTTGGTAACATGAATAAACTGATGAGAGCAACAAAATACCATGGGCCGTTAAAACATGCCACTTAGGTGGCATCTTCATACTTGGGATTTGCAACCCGATGTTCATATTATATCTAACACGTACATGATCCGACTCGGCCCTCCCTGTCTATTACAGATACAAACAATCAAACTGCAAAGCAAAGAATGCCAACATTAAAGAAAAAAAAAAACAACGATTTGGACAACTGCGGAGTTAATCCAGCCATTGAAATTAATTAAGTTCTAAAATTTTGACGTGACAGGGAAACCCTAAACCCTTGAAAATCAGACTAACAGGAAGAAAGAAACAAAACCTTGAATAATAATAACAACAACGGCAGCAGCAGCAATAACTAATGAACAGTAGTAATCATTACCAAACCACGTGGAAACAAAATTATAATGTACATATGAAGTTTGCTTTACAGCTTCAGCCCTCCTCACCAACCAAATCTTCGATTCTGGGTCCGAGATTCAAGTCCAACTTTCAGGTTCAGCTGAAAACATCTTTCATCCAAGCATTATTCTGAAACAGAAACCTCTTGATCAACCCTCCAATAGTTTGAATCATTAAACTCCTGCATTCCAGCTCCATCATCATCAGGATTCTCCTTTTCCGGTACCTTTGGAACACTGCTCCTCTTCAACGGCCCTGCTTCCCCAACTATCCCTTCTTTTAATGCTTGTTCCATTGCCTTCTCTGTACCTTCTAATTCCACACCTACAAATTCAACATCCTCTTCAAACAAAGAGGGCACCGATGGTGGAGATTTCTGATTTGTATCACTGCCCTCTGATCCTTCACTTAAATCCATGGAATCTGAGGAACCACTTGGAAGTACAGATTCCCCATTTAAGGGGGGGGCAACATCGGTTACCATTGTCTCAGTTTGGCTGGGTAGGTTGACATCTGAGCTGTCATCATCAAGAAACGGATTCTTGCTTGAACCACCTACTTGCAAGTCTGAATATTCTCCCCATCTCACCCACTCAGGTAAAGACCTGTCTCCAAATAACTCGTTTTCTGTTGTCTCAAACCTGAAGAATCCCATATCTTGAGTAGCATTGGCTTTCTCCCCTTGTGGACTCAAGTCTCCACGGCTCATAAAATTGTTAAATTCGTTCATCACATCTGAAGTAGACGTGCTATTCACTGACTGGCTGTTTTCATTCAACTCATCTTCCTCTCCAACTACCACTTCATCATCACTACTGCTGTTACCACCATTTGCAGTGCCATTAAAGTTCATCTCAGTCATCACCTCTGGGGGGGATGTGGCCGCAGGTGCATTACCGGTTCTGTCATCTTGGAATGCAAACCAGTTGGAATTTGTGAACAGGCTGCTCATTAAACATGGGTTGTAATCTCCATTAATATGGCTGCTTTAACAAAACAATATAAACTGTGCTGATATGAAAGCTAAGGCAATAGGATGGTCTTCCACAACATTACCCATCGGCTGGTCCATCATGAACCTCATCAACCAATTACTCCATTACTATTGAGTAATGACAAGAAAACTCACCTTCCTTGTTCATCACCAAGCCTCAAGGATGATATGACCACCTCAGCAGATTCATCATCAAAGTATACATCCTGCAAATTGATAACATAAATTAACTATTGATTTGATGTCAAAAACTGAGGAAGATTTTTTCCTATTTGTTTGGTTCTCCATCACTCATGCTGATCTTAACATCTACCCTAGCTTATATTATCATCAGTGTCTTAACAGGCAAATAGAGAAGCCATTGGAAAAACGACTTATTGGCCTTATAAGCAAACATAGAGAATCAATTTCCAATTAATTAAAAGAATTCAGTCTCTCACCTCATCATCTCGATCAAGAGCACCTTGCTCCTGAAAGCAGTTAAATAAAAACAATAAGTAGAGAAAACATGTGGAATTAATAGACTGTTATAGAAGCCAAACTACATACTTCATTATCATCATTCCCATGCATTCTGTATCTGAAAGCCTGGCTTAGGTTATTTGCTAAAGCTGCAACATCATAATCTCTATCATGAAGATCATCTTCATCATTATCCCTCGTTCTGTCTTGCAATGATGTTGGACGGCTGCACATGAGAAGGGAAAATATATGAGACTCTTTAAAAGACTTTTCTGTTAGCTCCCCACCGATGCAGTTTCTGCAAACAGCAATAATGCTATAAAAAGCCATAGATAATTTAAAAGAGAGAACTATAAGTCAAATTTATGTCATTATAAGCTACAAATCTGCCATTAACCAGAGTCCATGAGTGCGAGCGCGCTCACAAATGCCATATCAAGCACATATAGAATCTAGAGATAATTGACCTTCAATCATGTATCCTACTCATCTGGCTGCAATGCATATCAGAAGTGAAGCAAGAGCATACCCACAAGCCCATCTATAAACATTTTCAACTGCATTACGCTCTTGCAGAACCTTAGCTTGCCATTCATTCCATTCACTATTTTCCTGTACAGAATGTATGAACTTGTGTCAGCAAATCCACAAAAAATAAGTGATAAAGAACCCAATAAAATTGCCTAATCCAACATACATATCCAACCATGCAAGTCCAGCCAATGAAAGATACCACCAGTGTGCCAAATAACACAACTAATTGTGATGAACTTAATTAAGATCTATCAGACAGCATAAAAAGGTTCATACCCCAATTTTATTTATAACAAAAGTTGTTAAATAAAAAAATGCACCCACTGGCCATAAGATCTTGAGCACTCATACAACATTAACACATAGCAAATTCCATACCTGTAGACATGCCTGAATGCGGCTGTTGCTGCATCCCAACTGTACAAGTTTATTTGAGATACGTGTAATGTGCCCAATGTTCCCAACCCGTGTTGCACGTTTTCCAGCAGCAACTAAAGTTGGCTGTTTGACCAAAAAAAGGATTAGGCCAACTGCTTAATCAGGTAGCATTCGAAACGGCTTCTGATTATACTAGTTATAATGCCTGTTAGCTGAACAGAATAATAGCAACATGATTAACATCCACCTGATTACTGTCACTGGAAAGAATTTGATGTTTGTCAGTTTGGAGAAACTTCCCAATCAAATCACATTCTTGAAGAAGATGATCAACTATAGCATCATTCTTGCTTTCCAAACAAGATAATACTATACTCTCCACATGATGGTGTAATGCATTGTTGTATGGGTACCTGCATAATTTCAAATAAGGAGAATGAATGTTAGCCAGCTAACAAAATGATCCAACAAAGTACATTCTTCTAAATTCAAACTTGCAATTAAATGCTTTCACTTTAATCAAGATGACAGTTCTAAGCATGAGCTTACTCAAAGAAAAGATCAAGAACTCGTCGAATAGCTCCTGAGTTGACCAATTCATTCTGTGCAGCTTCATTTCCAGTTCTCAACAGCACCGCAATGAACTCCACAATCTGAAATAAATAGAAAAATAATGTAAAAATAACCCAATAAACATTCAGGCAAGGCCACACAAAATCTGATATTGTGCAAAAACACCAAATAAGTCAAACAGGCTTCGAGCATTCCATGTTGGTTGGCTCACAAAATTTATAACAAGAATATAAACGAACCTTTAGACGATGCTTCCCGAGAGGTGGCCTCAATTCTCCATAAGTGGTAGGCAAAATTTTCTCATCAGATGACACATTCAAAAGCATGAGCAAGTCACCTGCACAAAAACAAGCAGTCTTGAACACCATGGCTAAATTGCACATTAAATGCACCTAAGATATTTGAAAACTATCACATACAACTTGCAGCAAAGGAAATCCACTCACCAAGCTGAGGCAGCATTGCATTGATAGTCTCTGAATTTACAGGGATTGGAGGCTCATACATAAGTTGATTTCGGAAAGAATACATCAAGGGAGAATTAATTGCTGATCTTTTTGGATCCAACAATGAGATGCAAACTGAGAGTGAGTTTACAAGGCCAGATTTGGAATGTGAATCTTCCAATGCATGACCAAATATCCTTGCAACAAAGCTGTTCATTAGCATATTCAAAATTACATGTCAAATCACATAAACAATAGAGAATCGAAATGGTGATGCAGGTAGCAAGGAGACAGGAAGGAAGTAGATCTCACAAACCTTGGACTAGAGAGTTTTGTGGCTAATGCTGATGGCACATTCCGAGTTATTGCACATAATGTTTCTGCCGCATTAGCATGAACTTCAGGAGCACACTGGTTATCATAAAAAACAGGTCTGACACTCATTACAAAGCATGCTATGCCATGCAAATATTAATACAGGATTATGTCATAAAAAGAATAAAACTAAACTTTCTCACTTACTGATGGACTCAATTTATCCACAATCATTTCCAGCAAATTGCTATCAGCTAACCATTGCATTACATCCGAAAAATTTGGATAAACATGATCATCAGCAGCTACTAACCGAACCAAAACCTGTGAAAAGGTGAATCTCATATCAATGTTCAACCCAAACATATTAAATTCCAAACCATTTAAATCCATTATTGCAATAAAACAATGAAAAGAAAATCTATAGTACCTCCATGATGGATGTGATTCCTATCAAATCAACCAGTTGGCAGAACACATCTTGATGCACCTGCTAATAGTCCATCTCAGTAAATTCATATGAATAAATAAACACATCCATACTTTGTAGTTCATAGATCATAAACCACTGACAAACCCAATTTTGACATGCAAGTCACTAGTCTTGTGGGGTTTTACATGTACTGCACAGATAACAAACTGACCAGATGAAAAGGGCTTATAATCCACAGAATAAATTACACAACTAATTCAGTAGGATTAACAAACTTGCAGGTGAGAACTTTTCTAAGTGCAGTATGCATGCCCATGTCAAATAATTCAACCAAGGAAGAATGAAGGGCAGACTCACATACCCAGTCTGAACTACACTAGTTATCCAGATTTGCAGGTTATTTAACACATCATCCAACAACACAAAGATATGTATGAACAGATATGCAGGAAGTCTAAGAATGTAATACAGCTTACTTACTTGAACGTAGTTCATAAGTGGAACAGTCTTCCGTAGCATAAGGCATACAACAACCTAAAATAGCCATGCAAATGAAACCGGTCAACTGTTGATAATAAAAGGGGGATCCGAAGAAAACATAACAAAAAACAGCACAGAAAAACTTATCAGAACGTGAACAAGCACACCTTACTGAAATAACCAGCTAGCAATGCACTATGAGGACGGTTTGGTTCCAAGAAGGAGAAAAGTAAGTTCATCAACTACATCATACGGAAAACCATATGAAACAAATATGACAGCTATTTCAATAATTAAATATGCATGATCATGATTGAAAATGAAACTAATACCTCTTCCTCCTCAGCTAAAGTCCTCAAAATGACATCAATCTCACATGTAAATATCTCACAGGCAATGAATGGAAACCTAGATATAACAATTAACAAATCATCAGGCAAGTGAATAATTAATATCAGAAAGGTTACAAGGAACTAGAAAGAAGTCTAGTTCCTGATTTTATGAAAATGACATACTTGAAGGACCGTTTGTTGTCAGCATCCTCTGGTGGTTCTTCGACAATATATTGCAACAACTGCTCAACTTGGGCTCTATCTCGTAGACTGCACTTAAAAATATCAATACATGATGAGCATCAAACAAGAGTAACTCTCAATCAGATTATACAAACACTGAGCCATTTTAGTTACAGAAAATCAACTTTAAACTTTGAAGTACAACCAATTGCACCAGACTAGAAAATAATAGGGAAAAAAAGGAAAAGCATAATATAATGTAGTGACAAAATTACAAATTGATGAGTCGACTATTCAAAGCTTTGCACTCTTGGATTATTTCTTCCTCATCAAGAAGCTCTTCCAAAGTAAAGTTTTCCTTGTCTAATATTGAATCCACCTACAAAATTATATCACAGTCAATGAAAGTACCATAATCCTTGTAAACACAAATTTAATAAATCAGTCAACAATACCGGAAACAGTGGCCAAACATCAACCTAGAAACCAACTACACCATATCAACATAGCTTAAAAGATTTCTGCGAAATAGGATCAATAGCAGTTATCACAAAATAAGATACTTCAGCTTCGAATAAAAGGAACCGGCCACTTCCTACTTCCAAAACTAGCATAAAAATCAAAACGAATTCATAGAATTGAACAATTAATTTTCCAACGAAAACAATGCTGACAAATCTAAGTAACTGAAATTACTTTGATATGTCATTGACGAAAACATAGTAGATTCCAAATTAAGAAAGCTGAGAGAAAATAATTAATTCGAGCCTAATGAAAATTTAACAAGTTCATTACCTGGAATAAACTTATACCGAAGGAAAGGATAAAATAAAATAAAAAATCAAAGTTTCGAGTAAGGATTACAGAAATCAATAATTAAAATACAATTAATTAAGTAGCACAAAAATGAAATTACTCACGGGAGAAGAGGCGGATAGAGCTGTGAGTTGCCAGAACATGGTGAATGAGAGGAAAGATTAAGCAGAGTAGCTGAATAGATCTATAAACCCTAAAATAACCAGTGAATCTAGGAATTGTCGAAGGAGCCGCGAGATTCAAGAGTAAATATGAGAACAATTTTTTTCTAAAAAAAAAAACTAACTTTTGCTGTGGTTAATTAAAGAAAAAAAGTCCACTAAGCCTGAAGATCGATAAGCCCCTAAAAAAATTTTGTAGCAGTGGCTGAGGCGATGAAGAAAAGAGGCATTCCGAAATTCACAAAATCATGGGATGGGTATGTCAGATCTTCATGTATGTATGTTGAATGGATTGATGGATGCATGGACTTTGTGAGCTGCTTGTGAGAAACTGATCCACAAGTTTTAAAGAAATGAAAATCTAAACTGACATTTCAAGCCTTTAAGGTCACAACTTTGACTTCGGTTGAAGAAAAACTCATATGTAATAAATTCTTCAATCATTTAAGTATAAAATGTAATTTTTTTATTTTTTTCTTTATAATTTATTGTAAAATATTCCCTTTGAAATATAATTGACCATATCTTTTTTTTATTAAAAGAATATCTGGTAAAATAAATATTGTTGAATTCAAAAGGCGAAAATTTTAAACAATTTTAACATGTTAGCGAACTCGTTGATTCAAAATGGTAGCCACTGCAATTTGCTAATTGCTTTGTTTGATTTAAATAATTGTTTTAAGATAATTAAAAATTAATTATAATTATGTTAAAAATAAATAATATAAAAATATTTAATGTGAATATCAGATTTGAAAAAATTTATAAGGTAAATAATATGGGTAGTCACTTAATTATTAGTAATTTTTTGATCGCTTAATTATAAAAAAATTACAAAATGATTACCTAAATATTTAAATTTCACTTTTTTGGTCACTAGCTGTTAAATTATTAACGGAAAGATAACTTCGTAACTTTTAAAATTGGCATAATAACAACTTTAACTTTTGACATTTATACATTATGTTAATTTAGTCTTGCTTCCAAAAAAAATAACCCTTAACATTTATACATTGTTTACTTTTCTGCAGTTTAACTTTTATTTGTAACATTAAGGGTCTATTTTAAAATAATGAGAAAAGATTAAAATTATTATATTAGATTTTTGGGTGTTTCTAGTTTTGGCATATTTTCGATCAAATTTAGTTGGTAATTTTTTTTTTAGTTTTTAGGTGAAAATGCCATAAAGAAGGGCAAAATTGAAAAAAAAGAAGACTAAATTACACAATAGGTAAATATTGATGGTTAAAGTTATTATTATGCTAATTTTAAAAGTTGTGAATTTATCTTTTCTGATTAAGGAATAGTGACCAAAAAAGAAAAAAAAGTTTAAATAATTAGACGATCATTTTATAACTTTTTCATAGTTGAATAATAATAATAATAACTTACAGTAATTTGGTGATTAGAAATGTAGTTTTCCCAAATTTATGAATACTTTTAGGGTAAATTTAGACACTAAACTATTAATAAATTTATATTTTAATCACTTAACTTTAAAAAATTACTAAATAATCACTAAACTAAAAAGTTTGCATTTAAAGCTCCCTCATTTCCTTTCTAGATCATCGGCAGTCATGGTTGGCAGTACCAAATCCAAATTTTAATAAAATTTAAATATTTGTGTGTGCTTTTTAACGACACCCAAAAATTGTCGATTATTTTAAATTGTTTTACTTTTGTGCTTTCTAGACCCGACTGCTGTACATGTTAATTGTCAGCATTAGTGATAGCTTTATAAAATTGTATATATCCAATTCAACAAAATATTTGTCAGCATTATAGTGATTGATTGCTTTTTAGACTCAAAACCCAAAATTCAAACTTTGATTTTGATTTTGAAAAATTGAACTAAATTCCTTTCCCAGCCAACAAAATAGATAAAAGTAACTTAAATACAAATTATAAAAATGATATGGGTAAAAAAATATGTTATATTAATATGATTAATTAAATATTGGGTAAATTATCTAGTTAATTACTCAACTTTTAGAGTACTTTCATTTTGGTGATTTGGTCACCTAAAATGAATTTTTTATAATTTTATTATTCATCTTTTATGGCGTTTTCATTTTAGTTATCCAAATGTTAATTCTCTGACGGCGGTTGACTATATACACCATATTATGTTTATACTTTCATTTTAGTCGACCAATTTCTAGGTCGCTTTCATTTTGATCACAAAAAAAATTAAGTATTGAACGGGATAAAAAAATTAAAGATTAAAGTGAAAAATAGTAGAAACTAAAATAATACATTAAAAATTATCAAATTGTACTTGTTTACCCTCTTGTCGAAATTCTAATTTATTTTCAATACTAACATTTTAAATTTTAAAACATCAAAATCAATTATATAAATTATTAATTTTATTATCTCTTGATATTGTTAGTCTATTTATTGCTATAATATTGAAATTACTTAAATTAAATAAATTAATCTCCTTCTATATTTTAAAATTTGTTTTTAGAATATCCTTAGCGAAATCAACTCAAATAACTCATATTTAATAACTTTATTTTGAAATATAAAATTTTAATATTAAAAAGAAAAAAAAATAGTACTTTTGACAAGAAGGTAAACAAATACAAATTGAATTTTTTTAAAGCATTATTTTAATTTCTACTATTTGTTTATTTTAATCTTTAATATTTTTTTATTCCTATTAATATTAAAAAAAGTGATATTTTTTGAGTGATTAAAATGAAACTGACTTAAAATTACTTGACTAAAATGAAAGTATAAATATACTATGACATGGACAATTAACCCAAAATGAAAATATCCAAAATATCCTAAAAGTTGGGTGACTAATTGGTAAGTTTACCCTTAGATATTTTGCGTTTATATTGGTGCTTTTTTTTTTTTTTTTGGTGAAAGGGTTTATATTGGTTTTAAATTGTTAAGAAGTTGACGTTCTGGAAACTCAAAGGCTCAAAGCAACGAAAACAAAGAAAAATAAAAAGAGAGAGTTAAAAGAGTAAAGGCTCTCTCCCATTAACTTTTTTCTTCTCCCTTTCTTTAAATTCTTATTATTTCCTTTATTGCCATTTGCCACTTAAAAAAAAACCCGGAAGAGATCACCAAAAATAATCGCTTTCTTAATTCCAGATTTCTCGCCTAATTCTTCGGGATTCATTATTTAAAATTTCAGGTAACTATACAAATTGCTTTGTTTTCACTTGCCGAATCTCAGCTTTTATTCGGAAGCTCCGATTTCTTTTTTCATCGATCCATTGTTAGCAAATAATAGTTTAGTTAATCTTTTGGTTAGTTAATTTATCACTTATATATATAAGTTAGATGACTGATGTTTCAATTTTTGACAATTTTGTGATAACTAATTTCACTATTTAAAAGCGATAGTTTATCTTTTTTGCTCTTTTTTTTTAATAATTTGATTGAATTCCGTTTGATTATAGCGAAAACTAGAAGTAAAGAAAAAAGAAGATAGGTTATTTTAAGTTTTGGGAGCTTTGAGTATGAATTGAAGGAGATTTAGTTGAAGAGATGAATGTGAGCCATGCCTCAGTCCACCCAGTGGAAGATCTACCAACCACGGACGGAGGCGTAGGTATAGGCGGCGGCAACAACAACAACAACGAGGTGCCTAGAGTGAGGATGAAGGATATTCAGGGGATGCCTGGAACGGCAGGAGGGCTCGCGTTGCGGATTTGTCAGTTTGTTTCTGCAGTTATGGGACTTTGTATTATGGCAACCACCAGTGATTTTCCATCTGTTACCGCCTTTTGGTAATTCTTTTCTGCTTAATGTTTGCCTGGATTTTTTAGTGATGAATTTTTTTATTTGCAAGCTCTAAAACTCGTATGTAAATAATGCTATAAATTTAATGTCAAAAACCTTATCTTGACATCCCTGTTGAAATTTTAGTATTTAAGAAATGAATATAGAAAGCTGCTAAATTGTCAATTTACATCTAGTTCAAACGTAAATTAGTTTGTATATCAGTGAAGGGAAGATTTCTTTTCTTTCTAATGGAATAAAACGTTAAAAGCCCAGTTTGAAAATTGCATAGAAGTTGTATGATTTTGTGCCTTCTATGTAGGTGAACTTTTTGGATAAGAAAGGGAAAGAAACCAAATTTTCATCTGTTTCAAAGATGAAAATACGTGTCTTTCCCTTCACATATGCTTTCTGTTTTTGGTTGGTTTCAAACCTTGGGTAATTTGCTAATTTTACATGTCTTACATGCCAACTGATGTCTTAGATTAAATAAATCTGTGAGATGTCAAACAATTAGAGCATCAGTTCTGAGAAAATGGCAAGTGGCGATAGTAGGATGTCTTCTGCCACACTCTTTAGGTACTCTATTTTCTGCATTTTGATAATAGTAAGGGTTGTGTAAGAGATAGGTTCTCGTGCTGGTAACGATGTAAGGAGGGGAGAACCTAATTTGGTTCAGACTTCTTTTCTGCTTTGAAATGAGATTGTAAGATCTTGACTCTCACAGTTCGATTGTGTCCTAATAAGATTATTTAAATGTATATTATTCAGTTCTTGTTTCCTATATGCATTACTTCTTGAACTTCTTCTGGAGTCAGCATGTTTTTATATGCAATCTTTTCTGTATTGACACCGATATGATTAGCAAAGTGTGAAGCACCTATAATGGTTTTGGTCTGTATTCGATGTTGTCATGACTCTTTCATAATATTGAGCTTTTTGTTATTTTTACATCAGCTACCTTGTAGCTGCCACTGGCTTGCAGAGTGTGTGGAGCATATCGCAGGCTATAATTGACATTTATGCCCTTTTAGTGAGGCGCTCATTGCAGAATTATCGTGTTGTTAGTTTGTTTGCTATTGGTGATGGGGTAAGCTGTTTATTTTTTGCAGTTACAAATGAAGCTAAATGGTTGGAATACACGTAATATCCTCTTTGTCTGCATGTCTAGCTTCCTCAGAATTGTACCACATTCTACCTCCATTAACTATAGATTTAGTGCATCTGCTATGGCCTTAATGATTTGCATTCAAAGCTGCTTGATCTACCTTGTGACTCCCTGTGGTGGAAAGCTTCTCTCTCCTCTTTGAAAAGTGCAGTTAATCATTACTCATTCCAATATTCTTCAACTTCCTTTCCTCATTGAGCAATTTGGCTTTTAAAGCAATAAAACTGTATTAACAATGCAATTTTCCCTATCAAAGTTCATTGACTTGCTCTGGGTTCTGTTGTATGCTGCTATAAGAAATTGGTGTTAGCATGGCCAACAAGTAGTAGAACCCTAGAATATCAAGAAGTCAAAGTTATGCTGGATGGATTTGAGATCCGTTCCTTTCTTTTCTTTGCCAAAAACTGGATTCAAGTTTTGGTTGGCACTTTTTTATAAGTTTTACTCAAACTGAAAAGAAAAGCCTACATTTTACTAGTTTTTGTTTGAAGAAGCCTCAGGATTGCCATAGTTTTCCTGCACTGTTCACAATGAATATGTAGAACTTATTGCTAATTCCTGTAGAAGAATCCAGTGTTTGTTTGCATACTTTTTGCATATGCCATGTATCTGGAGTAACTGCAGAACCTTTACATGCACTTGCATTAAGAGCTCAAACAATTCTAGTTTTTTTCAACACTGCTTGCTTTTTATCTCCCCATTGTGTTAGAAGCAAAGCTCCCGAGATTTTGAAAATTTGTTGTCTGCTCTTTCTTATGTAGTTTCTGTTGTCTTGATCATATGTTTTTTGCATTGCAGATCACATCCACTCTGACGTTTGCTGCAGCTTGTGCTTCTGCGGGCATTACTGTTCTTATTGACAATGATCTAAATAGCTGTGCACATAACCATTGTTTACAGTTTGAAACTGCTACTGCAATGGCCTTCATTAGCTGGTTTACTACATTACCATCATTTCTCTTGAACTTTTGGTCGCTGGCATCCCGGTAAACAGGTAACATGGAAAAAAAGAAGTCGATGGGAGTATTCAGATCATTTCAGAATGCAATCCAAACTCCAAAGCATTTTTTTATTATTATCCCAAGTATATTCCTTCATAGCTTTCTCAGATGCCTTGAAGATACAAGAACTTGGTTTTGTGATTTTAAAGTTGTATAGTTTGTATTCTATAAATTGGTTTCGTGAGAAAAATATCTGGGGCATTGGACATTATGAATACTGCCAGTTGCATCTTTTGGAGATTGAATGATTCGATCACAGTATTGTAAAACATGTATATTTTTTAATACTAGATGGTGTGTTTTACTGGTCGAATTTTATGACTTTATGTACCATTGAGCTTCTCCTTCTGATCACCGACTGCAGGATTCCAGTTCCAGACATGTGTTCTTTTGGTACAAGTTCCCTTTCCCCTAGATCGGGCTGAGCTTTTATGAGTCTCGCCTCTGTCATCTTGAGTTACTCTAGTAACAAGCTGAACCAGATTTGCGTATTTTAGTTCCGACACTAGATGAGAAACTACAAAAACCCGTGTATGAGTGTTCTCCTTCCCTGCGTATGACGTTTAATATGTACAAAATTAAAATAAAAAAGTAGTTTAAATTGTGAGTGAAAAGTAAATTTAAATAGATAAACTCATCAAACTAAGAATATTAAATGCATTCCAATTGTTTATTATAACACTATTATTGTTTTTCCTAGAGTTCGTATCTAGTTGATTTACACAAACAATGAGAGTGAAACAAAGTGCAATAAAATTGAAATATATAAAAATATATTTTATTTAAAATATGTAAAATTATTTTAATAAATTTTTTAATTAAATTGGTGTCAAATTGACTCATTAGTCAATCACGTTTGAGTTGGTCTAAGAAATTACAAACTTGATTTTGAATGAAATGAGAATCGAGTTCAAACTGAACTTAAATCGAATCATCTCGTCAACATTTCTTAGTTTTACCAAGCATTAACGGACGACACAGAATATGAATTATACTCCAAATCTATAAATTATTATCAATCTATTACGCATATATTTTACTGTCAGTACTCCATTTTAGATTTAATACAAATTGATAGATGGAATGTTGGTTCTACAACATACAACGAACGTCAATGCGTGGAATATCTCCATATTTATTATATTCAGTGCGTTGATTTTGGGTAGAATCCTAATATTTCGAAATGATTTGCAGGCCTGTGGCTGTGAGCAATCTTTTTGGTGCACTAAAAAAATGGATTAAATTTATATAATGCAAACCTGAACTGTTCGATATTACAAAACATATTTTTTCTGTTCTTTTCCATTTCATCTAAAATTTCCCTTTCATTTTTCCTGATCTGTTCATTTCCATTTTCCGGGAGCAGCTATGGGAAAACCTTGGTTTTCAGATAAATAAATTACAGTGAAATGTTGTTCACACAAAAGACCAGTTAACAAAGGAGAAGGCCAGGCAATGGACAGTAGACTCATCAGCTTCAAGGACTTTCCAGGCAAAAGCTTGTTCATACGAAACATGGCGTCCCATTGTTGACATGCAGATTCCCGCCGGCAAGCAAGCATATCCCTGCCATTTAAGTTGAAATCTTTAGCCAATCACACATTTACTTACATAACCCCTTTCCTAAATGGTTTAGCCAATCTATGTTCTAAATGGTTTTGGACTCACCTGCTGCATTAATTTGCCAAAATCAGGGCACAATGCCTTGCGACCGGACTCGTCAAACAATTTATCCAGTGTGATGTCTTGAAGAGCCACTAGAGTTGTCTCAAGCATGTCAAGCCCAGCTTGATTTGCAAAGATGAAAACCGGTTGTGACTGCAAAACCAAAGCAAAAGCATTACTTGATTCAAACAATTATGAAGAATGCACCTGAAGGACCTGATATACAAGGTCCAATGATAAGCATCTAGCATTCTAGATTTTAAAAAGGAGTTGTTGCCATACCTTCAACGAACAACACAGTATCGCATCCTGATGTTGCCAGAGATTCTTCAATATCGAGTCACCGCCAAGTGATTCAGATCTCAACAACTCCGCCCCTAGATGGTAACTGAGTAAAAACAAACAGAAAACGCCACATCAGCAACTAGAAAAGGAAGAAGGATGAATGAGGTGATTTGGTAAACCATGACGGCACATATAATTTCTAGTGTGGTATGTTAGCAAAAACTACTATGTATACAAGAAATGAAGCAACTCGCCTGTAGCTCCGGCAAATCCAGTGAGCCAGTGTAAGTGCTTCTGGAGAGCCTGGAGATAGCTTTGATCCGACAGCTGGGTTCAATCCAGACGGCGATATGGCCATGGCAACCCTCTGGACAGAAGAAATGACACTGCGGACATACTGGCGTGCCATGGTTGCAACATTATCCCGAAGATTGCTTTCAAAGGGAAACTGGAAGGCAATTGTCAATACTGATCGTGTGTTCCGACACGATGAAGTGTCTCCTGCAGCATGATTTGTTGCAGGTCCTACCTCGAGACTAGAAGTCAGATCCAAAGTCCGATTTGTGGTCAATGAGTCCTGTGTATCAGACTGAATAGTACCATCATCAGTACCTTGGTTTTTGTCTAAAGACCAATGAAAAATCTGAACAATAATAATATTGACAATGACTAAGAGTGGGAAAAGTTCGGATGAAAGGCAGTGAAACCTAACTGATTTTGAATCCAAAGGGATAACACGAAATCCAGAAGGTAGTAGGGGAGCATCATCCGGAAACATTTCATCAATTGGGGCAAAGACAAGCTCCGAACAGGCTCCAACAGCATTCTCATCGATTCCACTACATATCTGCAAAAACGATAATATAGATAAAACGTGCCTGTATATATATAAGGTCGGGATCATATTCAATCAACTTCATTACAGATTGAACATTACATACAGCTGTAAATATGAAGGCAATTACAATAGCAATAGCAATGAGGATTATCAATATGATTAAATGCCTCAAAAGTTGGAAGGACATAAAGGGATGTTAAATGTTGCACTTACAATAGCAATGAGGATTATCAATATAATTAATCAGGATGAAATTTATTGTAAATGCCTCAAAAGTTGTTAAAGAAAGGTCAAAGGTTCAAAATTTTTACCAGAAATGCAGTTCGGAGGTTTTAAGCAATAAAAACATTGGTTTCAAGTTTCATGCTAAAGATGTAGAAAACCAGTAAAATGGCAGAAAGTGGGTTTTATATTTTCTGTTCAACGAGTAAATAGACACTGACACTCAACAAGGCATTATGAGAGAAGCACCTGCAATAGATGAATATCCCTTGATACAAAGGCATCTTCTTGCACAAAAGAATGGCCTTCAAGTCTTATCACTTCGAGTAGCTGATACACGATAAACACATTAGCAAAGTTTATCGACAAATGAGAAAAGATGACACTTGCAATTGAAAACAAGAGAACAGAAAGGTGAAGATGCATCTTATTGGAACTCCCTAAGGGGAAAAAAAAAAGAACAAAAGGATTAATCATTTGAAATAAGGGCAACTAAGGCATTTGAAGTAAATATCGAATTGTAGATCTCCATTAGCTTACACAGCGACCATAAAACATACCGCAGAGGAATCAAATGACCACATAGAAGATATACCTCCTCGTGTTCAATGGTGTGGCCAAGTGGCATGATGATCTGACTCCCCGTAAACCTTGTAGGTCTCATTCCAGGATAAGCATTTGTTCCAGCCTTCAACGATGCAGCACAATAAGCGTCGACATTGAAATCAGCCCACTCTGACCGATGCTCCCTAAGAAAACGTACAAGCACAGCAGCTGCAATATTCTGACAAAGAAAAAAAAAACATTTCAACTAAAATTGCAATGAAAAGAAATGCTATATGTAATATAGTCAGCATTATAGAATAAGAAAACAGCTTCAGATTGTTAAGGGCTGTCTAGAACTTACTTGAAGCAACATGGATGCCTTGGCACACAGAACACCCCCAAGGAACGAGAGAGCATTGGCAGGATTTGATGTGCTACTAAAGCTCTTGATTGAATTAACTGCAATTATCACATCCTCCGTTCCATCACAATTCATTATAGACCATCCATCATCATTGAATCCATTTATTGCATCATTGAAGCCTCTACAAGTAAATGATAGACACACAAATATCACAATGAAATAAAGCGCATGACACCAAAATACAGATGCTGCACATTTGTACTCAAAATCTAAATTACAGGGCATAATATAATCCTTTTAGCTACCTGCTTAATCTTTGGCTAAAAGTTCTGAGTACTGCCGGCTGCCTGCCGAGACTGTAAACCACCTCACCACTTGTCTCCTGGGCAATCTGCCTGATGTAACGTAGTGCCTTTGCAGAGATCAAACAGTCAGTGCTTTTAGCAATGCCTTTTGAGGCAACACAAAAGAAACTCTCCATGTTTCAGTAGTTTTAAAGTTAAGAGGATAACCATATTGATAAATCAATCTATCTACTCACCGCAATTGTCATTTTCTGTGCAATTACTTTAGACGATTCATAAAGCGGGCGCAGCACCTCTGGCACACTCCATGCCTGCAATAATCGTGGAAATGAAGACTGCCACAAGATACAACTAAAGACATCAGGAAAGTACCTACTCGTCAGAAGTTGTACCTCAAGATTCAGGTGGTCAACGATATGGATGATCGACCCTCCACCCTCACAAGGCCTAATCAAATAGCCACTAGGAAGCACTTCAGCTCTCACAAATTGAGCCGCTGCAGCTGCGCTTGGGCCAGCACCCGAACCAGAAAGAGACCTCTCACAGACCTTGGAAAAATAGAGCAAAAAAGGTAAATACTACCAGCAAGCCTAATCATGTTATTCTCAAGAAGCATGCATATGAAATTACATAGCACTGCTATACATTATTTAAATAAATAACAAGTGCAAGACATGCATACCACAAGACTGCCATTCTCTAGAGTTGTAGTGTATCTTAGAGTCCAAAAGTCCCTTGCAGGAGCCAGCGTAGTTGGAGCAAATGTCTAAAACAGATACAATTTTAGTAATTCCTCAAGAAAAGAGGGTAAACATTCACTCTTAAATAAAAATATAGTGGAACCATTCTTCTCAACCTGTGCGTATACAAGTTCGATTGTTCCGCCATTGCCAGCTGGAAACATGGTAAAAACTTCAAGGTTTCGGCAGTCTCGAGACCAAGATGGACGATCTTTAAGAATCTCCGCAATCTATTAACAACAATTTAATCATGTTGATCAGATCAAATAAATCTGGTACGGTAATAAAATGTCTTGATTCTTTATAACAACACTAGGATTCATACCTTTACAGGTTCTAAGCTTACAAGACCACAGGCTCGAGCTGCCACTCCACTACAACTTTGGGAAATGGTAAATATCCCAACCGAATCCGGACCAGGCTGACAACAGTTTTAAACAAACAGGCTCAGAGAAACTTCTAATTCTTTAAAGAAAGAAGAAAAACAATTATCACTAGATTCATATGATAAAATCAACAACGGAAACGGAAAATATAATCGGTATATAAGTCACTGACAAACCTTCATCCCAGGCATCTGGACCCAATCGACAGCAGTTCCCGTAGCCTTGGAAAGGAACTCTGCCAAGGTCTCCTCTGCAATGGAGAGGAGTCTGCCAACACCATAACAAAATTCACAGCATTTATTAGAATACATACAAACAGATAGAGAGCTGGTTCATTGTAGTTACAACAGAAATTTACCCAGCAGGGCTATTGGTATCTCTGAGTGAATGCTGAGGAGTGGTGCCCAAGGAATCACAGTTTGCATCAGCTGCTGATGTCTGTAAAAACATCCAAAATAAACAGCAATGATGTCAAAATACTTACAAAGGGACCACAGAAAATGCATAATATATGTTTATAGAAAAAAGGCCAAAACAATCCCATAACACAAAGTAAATAGCGAGTGGTGCAATTACAATAGACGCGAGGATAAAAAAAAGTTAGAATTGTGCATAAATAGAGGAGAACCAAGAACAAATATATATAGACAAATTAAGGGAAACACCACATGGGGAGCATAAGACACAAAAGCTGCATATAATTGGTATGCCACAAAGATCTATCTGATGCCTAACACCAAAAGAAGGCATAAAAAAATTATGTTTACTATATTAACTGCTAAATCTAACTTAAAATGCAAATAAAGGGCATATATTTTCACATTAAGCATTTTGATACAGTTCTTTAATATGAATTGAAGAGAAACAAACAAAGAGGTTGAGACTAAAGAAGATACATTTACAGTATGCAGTTGTTGCTTCATATACCCATTCTCGCAGACCATCTGAGACACCTGTTTTTGCAACCGATCATTCTCCTCCATCAACAGCTTGTTCATGGCTGTTAATTTTCTATTCACAGTCTGCAGCCTTGAAGACTCTTTTTTTTGCTTCTCTCTACACCTGCACATTCACAACCCCATGACTAAAATTTTTATAACTCCAAAAAAAAGACCCCTTTTTTTTTAGTTTATAACAACTTACCTGCGATTTTGAAACCAAACTTTGATCTGTTTAGGTTCGATGTTTGAAAGAATGGGGCATTCCCTTATCAACTGTTGCCTACGCAAGGAGCTGGGCTTGGGCACTCAGCATAGACTCGTTCCAAAGCTTCAACTTGCTCAGCCGTGTATCTAACATACTTGCCACCATCAAGATGTTTGTTGATGCTACTGTCACTGCTGCTTTCTCTATGTTGGGCCAACGCCATAGCCATTTCTAGCTAAAACCAAGATTGCAAGAACCAATCTTTGTTTATATATATGAGGATTTGTCAGACAAAAAAAAACACAGTGAGGGTGAGTGAGAGAAAGCCGTGAACTGAGTGATAAAAGATAACAGCCTTGTTGTGGAGGATTTGCCTATAGAACTAAAGATTATTTTGTTTCTTAGTAAAGTCCGTCCCTTTTCTACGATATGTATGAAACTGAAGTGAGAGAGAGAGAGAGAGAGAAAAGCTAAAATGAGGAGTTTTGATTTGAGACAGCCTCAAGTAAAAGCCAAGTGGGTGGAGTTTTTTTTTTTGTGTGTGGGTTTTTTGTCTTCTGTTTTCTTTTTAGCTGACGATGAAATGATTATTTTAAAAAAAAAGCCTAAAATCTTCCCCAAAGATCCAACTTTCAGAACGTTCTTCAAAAGCAAAACGCCAAGAAAACTTGATCTCAACACCAAAGTGAAAACACTGCTATGAAACAAGCTGGATGTAACTGAAATGGTTTTCAAGGGGGAAAAAAGAGCTTTGAAAGGCTCTCTCAAAAAAGAGAGCCCAGAAACAGTAGCATCACAGAAAAGCTGGTTTTTTGCAAGAACCCACCACAGAAACGTGAAGAACAACTAAAATGCTAACCATGTTTGAATATGAAGAGAGTCCTTAAAAAAAAACATAAGATCTTCAACTCTTCTCAAAAAGCATTACAAAGAAATAATTTCTTTAAAAAGAAAAAGAAAAACCCAACAAATATAAAAATTATGTCAAAAAAGAATTGAAGATAGAGAAATGGAAGGAAAAAAGAAAAGTTGTGACAGTGAGTAATCTAAGTCTGAGCTTTGCAATAGTTGGGGAAAATCAAAAGAGATAAGAAAGAAAAAAAAAAAAGAGTTTCATTTGCTCACAAGCCGACAAAATTACAAGAGATTACTTTTTAATATTAATTATATATTTCAGCAGTCTCCTCATTTTCACTTTTATTGTCTGGTTAAAATACATTTCAGTGTAAAACATATTTAGAAAACTCATAAATTACATTCACAATTAACATTAAAAACAAATAGGGACCAGTTCATATTGATCATTTAAATCGTGAATATGAAATATTCAACAATAATGTCATCTATTTGTCTTATTGTTAAGTAACATAACCAAATTCAATTTAACAGAATTTGTCTTTTGTCTTTTATCTGAGTTTCATCTTTGTATGGTTAGGTGTTTGATTACAATATTATCAACTAATTAAAAAAACAATATTAATTAGTTGAAAATATTTGTTTTCTTTTTTTTGTCTAATTATCCTTTTTAAACTTTCCATTATTAACTTCAATTATTGTTGTTCATGCATGAATTTGAGTGGAAGGATGGAGATTTTTATACTGGAGCAAGAACAAAGCAATTTCTATAAATACAAATAAAAGGGACCATTGGCTTTAAATAATGTGTATAGTCATAGATGTGTGTGTTTCTTAATTCCAGACAAACAATTATATAAAGTGAATATATGCGCATGAATGAATTCTATGAAAAGTAAATTTAATTTCCCATATATATTAATATATTTTTTATACATGTTTTCCTTTTTGTTGTTTATATTTATATATATTGATAGGACAAATAAGATTATTGCTGTGATTTGAATTCTGATATTTTTTTTATATTTTTTTACATATTTAAAATTTGATTACCGTATAGAAAAGAATTTGTTTTAAATTAATGATGAAATTATTTAATTAGTGATAGTTTTTTAACAGATTTTCAAAAGTAGATTGTTAATTTATTGAAAAT